>NC_081555.1:39238150-39250650 GCF_963082655.1 Stomoxys calcitrans
GAGACAAATTGCCGAATTATATTGAGGGGCCTAACGCAACTCACTGTCGCAAATTTCAGCAAAATCGAGTAATAAATGTGACTTTTATGGGCCTAAGACCCTGAATCGGCGGATCGGTCCATATGGCAGCTATATCCAAATCTGGGCCGATCTGAGGCAAATTGCCGAATTATGTTGTGAGGCCTAACACAACTCACAGTCCCAAATTTCAGCAAAATCGGATAAGAAATGTGGCTTTTATGGGCCTAAGACTCTAAATTGGAGGATCGGTCTATATGTCAGCTATATCCAAATTTGGTCTGATCTGGGCCAAATTGACGAAGGATGTCAAGTGGCCTAACAAAACTCACTGTCCCAAATTTCAGCAAAATCGGATAACAAATGTGGATTTTATGGGCCTAAGACCCAAAATCGGCTTATCGGTCTATATGGCAGCTATATCCAAATCAGGACCGATCTAAGCCAAATTGACGAAGGATATCGGAGGGTCTAACACAACTCACTGTCCCAAATTTCAGCAAAATCGGATAAGAAATGTGGCTTTTATGGCCCTAAGACCCTAAATCGGAGGATCGGTCTATATGGCAGCTATATCCAAATCTGAACCAATCTGGGCTAAATTGGCGAAGTATATCGAAGGGCCTAACACAATTCACTGTCCCAAATTTCAGCAAAATCGGATAATAAATGTGGCTTTTATGGGCTTAAGACCCAAAATCGGAGGATCGGTCTATATGGCAGCTATATCCAAATCTGGACTGATCAGGTCCAAATTGAAGATGAATATCAAGGGACGTAACACAACGCACTGTCCCAAATTTCAGCAAAATCGGATAATAAATGTGGCTTTTATGGGCCTAGGACCCTAAAACGGAGGATCGGTCTATATGGCAGCTATATCCAAATCTGGTCCGATATGGGCCAAATTGACGATGGATGTCGATGGGCCTAACACAACACACTGTTCCACATTTCAGAAAAATCGGATAATAAATATTTCTTTTATGCCCATAAAAAAATGCAAGACCTTAAATCGATAGATCGTTCTTTATGGCAGCTATATCGAAATCTGAACCGATCTTTGCCAAATTGACGAAGGACCCATAAAAGGCACATTTATTGTCCGATTTCGCCGGAATTTGGGGCAGTGAGCTTTGTTAGGCCCTCGACATCACTTTTTATTTTGGCCCAGATCCGTTCAGATTTGGATTTAGCTGGCATATAGACCGATCTCTCCTTTTAAGATTATGGGCCCCTAAAAGGTGCATTTATTGTCCGATGTCGCCGAAATTTGGGATAGTAAGTTGTGTTAGGGAATAGAACATCCTTCTTTAATAGCTGGTATAAGGACCGACCTTTCGGTTTAAGGTTTTGGGCCCCTAAAAAGTGCATTTATTGTCCGATGTCGCCGAATTTCGGAGCAATGAGTTGTGTTAGGCCCTCCGACATCTTTCTTCAAAAGTAGAGGGCTTTCAGTCCCCTGTTTGCCTTTTCTCGGTTTTCCTTCTTCATCTTAGTTTCTGAATCACGCCCAAGTACTTAAGACAGTGGTAGCACAACTCCAGGTGTCCAGAAAAACCTTAGCTTGCTCCTCCTGGGGAAAAGTACCAGCTCAACGTTTTTGAGGTTTATGCCAAGCCCGTTGACACTCGCCGATCCAGAAAGCTTACCCATGTTCCCTTGATCAATGCCCTTAATAGTTGAGAGGAAAAAGCCACCTCTCAGGATGATGATGTTATTCACACAGTAGAGGCTCTCTCTCTCCTTCTCGAAAGACCACAGAATCCAATTGACAACTAGAAGCCACAAAAGAGAGCATAAAACCCCTTCTTGCGGAATTCATCTGGTCATCAAACTTCGAAATCGAGCCCTCCGTCCTTTCAGCATCATATCAACTGAATTCACCAAATGAGCCCCCCTCTTTATAATTGTCCTCAGACAACATGCTTGTCCAGTATGCCGCATAATTTAACATAGCCTTCCACAAAACAGGCTTACCATATAAGATTCAATATCACAGCTGCAAGATGATAGTCACCAGTTATCAAATGTCAAAGGTCCCCATTGAAGTCTTCTAATGGCAAATATACGCATCATTATCCTCATCAGCTGTTCGAGATTTACTTTGTACTTCTCTTTGCATATAACTTTCTATCATTGCAGTGCAGTCTACCATCAAATGGTTGCTTGAAACCACGATAGAGCCTTATAAGTACAAAAGGATTTTATCCTCTTGTGATTAGTCGACCCATTCCCATAATCATCCACAATCCTATCACCTTTTCTACTCTCGAATCGCATGAAAAGATTAAAAGCATGCACCAACTCATTCAATTCAATTTGACAATTGCTGCTTGTATTGTTCACATTTAAGCTCTAATTTTTGGTTTGGTGTATGGCTGTGCTTGTCGTTCTCTCACACAAATAGCCTGTGTTGTTGATGTTATTGCCGCAGCTTATGTTCTTTGACAACTCAAGTGTTGAATGGCATTAAAATTACATTTTATTTTTATGCTCTCAGTGTGAGAACGGAGAGAATTTGGAGGAGGTGCGGTATGGCTGTGAGGGCGGGGTATACATTTCATGCATGTGATGACTCTGGCAAACGTGTGCAAATTTCCGCATTAAACCTGCATTACAAGCGTGCAACACATCTCACACACGCCATAACCGTAACCGCATGTGTACTCACACATACACTCGCATAATTAGTGTATTCACATGCAAACATAGACAGTCGGTTGTTCGGAAGACAAAAAATTGGCAAAAAATGTTGTCAAAAAACCGCATCAGCGAATCTCATGAAGGTTGTGCGATGATGTGGTTGTGTAGCACAAATTCAGTTAAATGAAGTTTTAGCAATAGCATTGAAAGAAAATCTACATATGTAGAGTTTCTTAAAATACAATTCTGAAAAGTGACATTTTTTATACCCTCCACCATAGGAGGGTATAAAAAATTCCTAATTCCGTCATTCAGTTTGTAACTCCACGAAATATGCGTCTGAGACCCCATAAAGCATATATATTCTTGATCGTCGTTACATTTAAAGTCGAACTAGCCATGTCCGTCCGTCTGTCCGTCCGTCCGTCCGTCCGTCTGTCTGTCGAAAGCACGCTAATTTTTGAAGGAGTAAATCTAGCATCTTGAAATTTTGCACAAATACTTCCTATTAGTGTAGGTCGGTTGGGATTGTAAATGGGCAAAATCGGTCCATTTTTTTTTTTTTTTTTTTTTTTTTAATTCATTTTTATTAATGCTTTCTATCTTAGTATAGATATTTACATTATTATCGACATTATTTTGTATATTATAATTACTAATGGTGCCAACCCAGTGGTTGGCCCACGTATAAAATTTATTTATGCATCATTAAAGTGGAGTTAAAAATTTACAGTAGGTCTTGCGGTGCTTTTCTTTTGAGCCGCTTAAATGTTTCAGTGTTCCTCATCAGGTTTGTTGCTAGTGGGTTTGGATGTTGTTGAATTCTCAATTTATAATTTTGGAGTTGTGACAATACTTCTTCCTGGACAGTTTTTATATTTAATTCCTCGTGTAGTCGCTTATTAGTTATGTAGTATGGTGCACCTGCAATTTTGCGTAATGTTTTTGATTGTAGTTGCTGTAGTAGTTTGATTGTTGTATGTGAAGCGGTTCCCCATAGCTGGATACCGTATGTCCAGATTGGTTTTATAATGCATTTGTATATAAGTATCTTATTTTCTAAGGATAACTTGGAAATTGGTCCAATCAGAAAATTCATTTTTTGTAGTTGTATATCACAAGCTTTTCTTTTTATTTTTATGTGCGTTTTCCAAGTTAGTTTCTTGTCCAAGTATAGTCCCAGATATTTCGCCTCATTCGCCTGCGGGAGTTGGACTTCATTCATTTGAACTGGAGGGCAGTTTCCGTGGTTAAGTGTGAATGTTACGTGTATAGACTTAGTTTCATTTGGTTTTATACGCCAGTGTTTCAGCCACTCGCACAAAGTATTTAGGTAGGTTTGAAGCATATTGCTTGCTATTTGTGGATTTTTATTAACAGCTAGCACAGCGGTGTCATCAGCGAATGTACCCACCACTGCGTTCTCTGTCTGTGGTAGATCAGATGTGAACAAGATATATAAGATTGGGCCCATCACACTCCCCTGTGGTACCCCAGCTCTGACAGATTTTAAATCACTCATTTCATCGGCCTCTTGGACGAAGAACATTCTTTTTTGAATATATGATTTAATTAATAGATAGTAATTTATTGGAAGAAGTTTCCTTGCCTTGTAGAGAAGACCCTCATGCCATACCTTGTCAAAGGCTTGCGAGATGTCTAAAAATGCGGAAGTACAGTACTGCTTTGATTCAAATGCAGAATTTATGGTTTCCACTAATCTGTGGATTTGTTCAGTAGTCCCGTGATTCTTTCTAAATCCGAATTGATGATTTGGTATCAAGTTATTTTCCTCAATTATTGGCATTAGTCTCTTAAGAAATAGAGATTCGAATACCTTTGAAATTATTGGCAGTAGGCTTATTGGTCGATATGATTTGACTTGATCGGATGGTTTTCCAGTTTTCTGGATCATTGTGACTTGGGCAACTTTCCATTGGGGCGGAATGAAGCAGCGCTTTAAACAGGCATTGAATATGAACGTAATGAAGTCAGTACCTTCTTTAGGGAGTTCTTTGAGTATTTTAGGGGTTATTAAGTCATAGCCAGGAGCCTTACCAGGTTTTAGAATCTTTATTGCATGTGAGACTTCGGCTTTTGAAATTTTCTTTATTGGCAGGTCAAGCTGATGAGGTTCATTTAAGAAAGTTTCCAAGCATTTGGGCGGTTCTTCCGAGCTATTTGGGGTGAAAACATCGTATAAATGATTGGCAAATGTGTAGGCTTTTTCTAAGTTGCTTTTTGTCCACGAGTTACCAGACTTTCGAATTGGGTAATTGATTTTTGGCTCATTTTTGAGTTTTTTCGTGATTTTCCATAGAGAATAGTCTGTTGACTTTGTTGGCCCAAGATTTTGGATTTCTTGTTCAATATGGTTATTATCTACGCATTTTAATAACTTTTGCAAATCTGCAGTTGCTTTATTAAGTTTTCGTTTGTTCTCTGGTGATTTTGTTTTTTG
This sequence comes from Stomoxys calcitrans, assembly GCF_963082655.1. Classification (NCBI taxonomy): domain Eukaryota; kingdom Metazoa; phylum Arthropoda; class Insecta; order Diptera; family Muscidae; genus Stomoxys; species Stomoxys calcitrans. The sequence goes on from NC_081555.1 coordinate 39,243,276, forward strand.
CCAACGTTTTTTCGCCTTGCGCTTTTCTTTAACTTTTCTCTGTATAAAGGCAGGGTATTTGTATGATTCTATGAAACTTTTCTTGGGTGTAGAGTTCCATGAAGCGCTCTGTATAGTTTGCACTAGGTGGTCTACGGCGTAAGAAATGTCTTGATCTGATTTTAAAGGTAAATTTTGATGTAATGTTTTGCTGACTAGGTAACGAAAATAATGCCAGTTAGTCTTATTATTGTGAAGTTTACATTTTTGATCTTGGGGTATATGCTGTGCGTGCAATGATAGAAAGACAGGTGTGTGATCAGAAGACAGATCATGGCTTGAAAAACATTTTTCGGAGCCAGCTGAAATCCCTTTGGAAACGCAGAAATCTATAAGATCTGGGGTTTTATTCAGATCTGACGGCCAATATGTTGGAGAATATGGTGAAATAACCCGAAGATTAAGTTCTTTTATAGCCCAGTATAACTGTCGGCCTTTCGGCGTATTAAGACGTGATCCCCATATTGTGTGCTTGGCATTGTAGTCTCCACAAGCTATGAATTTGCTTCCTAATGTCTTAAAGAAATTAATATAATTTTCTTTTTTGATGGTATGTTTTGGTGGACTATAGATTGATGACACTGTTAAAGGTCCTTGCATGCTTTCTACTATGATGTTTGTTGCCTGAATTATATCGGAGCTGTAGTGGGTTCCTTGGTGATGCTTAATGGATTGCTTTATCAAGATTCCTGAACCACCACGTGCCATTCCAGATGGGTGCATAACGTGGTAAAAATCGTATTGGGGGATACAAAAGTGATGCTTGCTGGTAAAATGTGTCTCTGACACAAGAAGTATGTCTATTTGATTAGAAGACAAAAAGTTTTTCACTTCTAAGGTATGTTGTGCCAGACCGTTGGCATTCCAGAACACTATATTAAGAAAGTTCATTATTAGATTTGTGTTAATTTTGAAGTTAGACTCATAAGAAGGCTTGTCATCTGCTGCATAAGTGTTCCTAAATTGCTTAACATTTCATGTATTTCGGATACTTGCGGACTTCGATCCGTTTGAAGATTTTGTGGCTGAATTTGGGTGTTTTGTTGTGAGGTTTGCGGAAAATCTGTTCTTCTAGCAGCGCTTGAATATGTGGGGTTCGTCGTCAAAGTTCGGGTTTCAGGCTGTTGACTCTCTCTCGTGTTTCTAAGAGAGGGGTAATGTTGGGAGTAAATTTGCTTATAAATTGAACATCCTTTATAATTTGCTGGGTGATTACCATTACATAAGGCGCACTTTACCTCGTCTGCCCAGTTTTTGCGTTCGCATGATTTTGATTCATGGTGTCCAGCACACTTAATGCAGACTGATTTTTTCTTGCAATATGACTTTGTATGGCCGTATTGTTGACAGTTTGAGCATTGAGGGACTATTTTCTTAGGACGCGGAGGCTCAAATCTAATAACGCATGACATAAGTTTTGTTACGGAATATATATCTTTATTGTTGGGCTTGGTGCTCAATTCGACCTCAAACAGAGGAAGCGGAACCTTTGTATAACGACTTCTTATATTCCATATATTTTTGACTTCATGTCCAAGTTGGGAGAGCTCGTTTTTCAAGTCGTCTATATTTGCTGTTGAGTGCATATTTCGCAAGATTACTTTAAATCCCCTTTCAGATTTTGGTTTGTAAGTAAAGAACTCAGTGTTTTTCTTTTCTAGTTCACCAATAATTTTTTTATAAGTTTCGTGGTCTTTTGGCATTATCTTGACCTGTTCATTTCGCAGGGTTTTTATTTCAAATTGGTTTGGAACAGTTTGTTTTAGCATGGATATTAAAGGTTGTATGTTAGCAACCTTCTCAACAAATATAGGCGGAGGTTTGTAAAGAATTTGAGGCGGATTAGAGTTGGGTTGAGACCCGTCGTCATTATCCAGATCCGCATATTGGTTGGCAGTTTGAGGAGTCTTACTCAACCAATATTTTTGGGTAGTGGCTTGTTTTTTGGTGTTATTATTAATAACATGCTCTGGGCTTTCGTTTGCTCGCTTGTTTCGTCTGACTGTTTGCCATTCGTAGGGCGATGCTACTGCACTGTTGCAGTTTTCGGAAGAATTTGGAGGTTGAGAATCAAAACGACCTATTTCTTGTTGGAGCTCTTCTTCATCTGTCTCAAATGATTCAGTTTGCTTGTTGAGTTTGAACTTTAAAGATTCAACATCTCTTTGGAGTTGACCACAAAGCCTTTCATATCTTTCATTCCTTTCAGACAGTTCGGCGTTTATCTTTTCTAGTTCTTGTAATTTGTTCAAGCGGAAAGAGCCAATGCTGTTGCGGGGGGTTAATGACCCTGTATTCATAGTGTATTTGATCTAACACCGGGTGACTCACGTCGATAATTCAGTACTAGTGTATAGCAAGGACACACACCATTTATACTACATTATCCAACCGATATAGATCTCGACAACTACTTTCAGATGCAACCCTGTTAAATAAGGTGTTGGGTAAATGCAACTCGTAGCCAGTATTTGGGTAGAAGAGAACAGCTGATACCGTCAAATTTATTGACAAAGTATACTGCTGACAGACCGTGATATTTGTCTCTGTTGTTCCTTCCAGTGGATTTTTTATTAATTTATTGCCTTTGGGCTTAATTTAAAACGAAGTTAATTTGTAAATTGCGTGTCACTCACCGCCGTTTACGTCTATAATTGAGTGAAGGGGTGTTCCTGAGGAATCCAGCTCCAATACAACAACCATCCACTTACAACAAAACGCCTCCAACAGTGATGTATGTTTGTTTTTGTCGCAGCAACCAGAAACACGTCCGTCCGGTAAGAAAGGCAGCTATATCAAAGCATGGACCGATTGAACTATTCTTAGCACAGTTGTTGGATACCATAAGAAAACACGTCGCGCAAAATTTCATTCCAATCGGATAGGAAATGCGCCCTCTAGAGGCTCAAGATGTCAAGACCCAAGATCGGTTTATATGGCAACTATATCAAAACATGGACCGAACATAAAATGTTACGACGATCAAGAATATATTTACTTTATGGGATCTTAAACGAATATTTCGAGTAGTTACAAATAGAGTGAGGAAATTAGTATATCCCCATCCTATGGTGGAGGGTACAAAAACCTTTCGTCATAATTTAGTAAAAAATGCTTCATTTATAAATCCATAGAAGCTATACTTTAATATAGTCCGATCTTAAACTTATTTTAGAAGGCTATGTGAAGGTTTAACACAACTGATTCTGACATATCGGTCGGTTAAAATCGGGAGATCGGTAAATATACGTACATACATATTTGCAGTCATATCCAAATATAGACCGATCTATAGAACTATGTTGAACTATATTGAACTATGTTGTCGAGGAGCCTAACACAGCCCAATGTGAATTTCAGTGAAATCGAGTAACAAACGTGCTTATATTGTGACAAGAACTTAAATCAGTGGATCGATACATATGGCAGCTATATCCAAATATAGCCCGATCTTGACCATGCTCGGTACGAATCTCGAGGAGCCTAACACAACTCATTGTACCTTATTTCAGAACAATCGGTTAATAAATTCACTTTTTATGGATCTAAAACCTTAAATCGGAAGTTCGGTATATATGGCAGCTATATCCAAATCTGGACCGATATGAGCCATCTCTAAGAAGGATATCGAACGGCCTAACACAACTCACTGTTCTAAATTTCAGCGAAATCGGCCCAAGACCTTAAATCGAGAGATCGGTTTTAATGGCAGCTATATACAAATCTCGACCGATTTGGGCACAGTTAAAAAAAGATGTCTAACACAACTTACTGTCCTAAATCTCATAGAAATCAGACAACAAATGGGCCTTTTATGGGCCCTAGACCTTAAATTGAGATATAGGTCTATATGGCAGATGTATCAAAATCTGGACCGATTTGGCTGAAATTTTTCTGCGGTATTCCAGTAGGACTTCCAACAACTGTGCCAATCACCGTCCAAGTCAATCTATAACCTGATATTGCTCCCAAAAAAAAAAACCGGTCTCTCGGTCATCATTTGTTTGTCTCCTAGAAATGGACAGACAGAAGGACGGACGGAAGGAAGGACAGACGGAAGGACAGGCGGAAGGAAGGACGGACGGAAAGACGGACGGATGGACGGGCGGAAGGACAGGCGGAAGGAAGGATGGATTGAAGGAAGGACAAGGATGGACGGAAGGAAGGACGGACGGAAGGACGGGCGGAAGGACAGGAGGAAGGACGGACGGATAGGCGGAATATATGTACTTTGTGTGCTCTTAAACGAATATTTCGAGGTGTTGCAAACAGAATGACGAAATAAGTACACGCCCATCCTTTGGTGGAGGGTATAAAAATTAAAATCGAACCATAAATGCCATCGTAAACTGCAAAATACAAATTCAATCTCGGCCAAAAATGTCAACAAATAAAAACTATAACTCGTTTTCAAGACCTCAACCGGGCTTTTTTGTAGGGGCTTTTGAGCACTAACCAACAAAAAACAAATTGAAAATCGGACCACAAATGAAGATTTAGCAGCCCGAAAAATTTTTCGAAATATATTTTGGAAATACCAACTTTAGGGGACTGCCAAAATACGCCCAGATAACCTAGGTCCTTGAAATTTTTGCACAATTTTTATACCCTGCACCACCACTGAAGGAGAAGGAGAGCTAGACCCACTGATAAGTATACCGATCGACTCAGAATCACTTTCTGATTTGATTTAGCCATGTCCGTCTGTGAGTCCATGTATTCGTATTTCTTGCTCGATTGTCACGAAATTTTGCACATGTCACTTTTTTGCCCCAAGGACAAACGCTATTGATTTGGAAAAACATCGGTTCAGATTTAGATATAGCTCTCATATATATCTTCCATCCGATATGGCTTTTTAAGGCTGTAGAAGCCACAATTTTGGTCCGATCTTGACAAAATTTGGCATTGGGTATTTTATTTGAGGTCTACATATGTGTGCAAAATTTCATATAAATCGGTTCAGATTTAGATATAGCTCCCATATATATCTTTCATCCGATTTGGCTTTTTAAGACTGTAGAAGCCACAATTTTGGTCCAATCTTTACAAAATTTACACGAGGTGCTTTATTTGATGTCTTCATATGTGTGCAAAATTTCATAAAAATCGGTTTAGATTAAGATATAGCTACCATATATATCTTTCATCCGATATGGCCTGTAGAATCCACAATTTTCGCCCGATTTTATATGAGGCGTTTAAATTGACGTTCCAATACGTGCGCAATATTTCATTAAAATCGGTCCTAATGTAGATATAACTCCAGCATGTATATTTCATCCGATATAGACTTTAAAGGCAGTAAAATCCACAATTTTGGTCACGTCTCTACAATCTAGGGCGTGAGATGCTCTATTTGACGTCCCACTATGTGTCATTAAAATTGGCACAGGTTTCGATATAACTCCCATAGAATCTTTTATCCGATATGGCCTTTTAAAGATGTGGAAATCCAAATCTTTTGTCCTATGGTAGGAAAATCTTACATGGTTCTAAATTGCTATTTTAATTGGTATCTGAATTAAGGTCTGACTAAATTTCCAGATAATTTCTACATAAAAAAAAAGTACTACATGCACTAGGTGGTGTAGGGTATTAGATAGTCGGCACCGCTCGACTTTTGCCTTACCTTACTGGTTTTTATCTGAATCCATGGTGGTGGGCTCTCAAGATTCGGCCTCAGACTCACAAGCTGTGAAAAAATTTGTCAACGCCGACTATTTGAAAAATCCGCAGTTACTTTTTGGGCAACCCAATAAATATAATGGTCCAAAACGATCCATATCCTGATATAGCTCCAATAGCATAGCAATTCTTATCCATTATCCTTTGTTTGCCTGTAAAGAGATACGGGGCAAAAAACTTGACAAATGCGATCCATGGTGGAGGGTATAAAAGATTCGACCTGGCCGAACTTGGCACGTATTTACTTGTTATTTGATTCTTCTTATTGACTTGGTTCGAAAATGTACATCTCTTTACGTGTGCAACACATTAAAAATGGGATTACATATAAAAAGCCTCAGGGAACACTAGTATTTCGCATTAAGCAGTTCAACTGTTAAGTTACAGCCATTAAGGTGATACTTGATTGAACAATCTATAACCTTTAGGTAGATAACAACTATTTACTGTAACCCTCGAGTATTGTCTGCAACATAAATAATCTTCAAATTACCTTAAATAGCTTAAAGGTTCATAAAGTATCTCTAGATTAAATGGTTGATTTAATAATTGGTTAAACAGAAATGTATATCCCTTCATTAATTGTGGTGTTAAAAAAGTAAATACGTATAATATTCGCGTTAAATGGATGCAGCAAGGTAATAAAACTAATGAGGTTGATGTATGGTTAAAGTTAACAACTAAATCGTGCGAAGTTCGGCTGTAAGAGCGTGCTAACTTCGGCCGGGCCGAATCGTATATACCCTCCACCATGGATCGCATTTGTCGAGTTCTATGCGCAGTACCTCTCTGTAGGTAAACAAAGAATATAGAATAAGAACTGTTATGCTATTGAAGCTATTGGGTTGCCTAAAAAGTAATTGGGGATTTTTAAAAAAGAAAGTAAATGCATTTTTAAACTTAGAATGAACTTTAATCAAATATATAATTGCCATTTTGTTCGATAACCTTTTGCCATCTTCCTGGCAAATTTAATATTCCACGCTCATAGAACTTCTGGCCTTTATCTGCAAAAAACTGAACCAAGTGCGATTTTATAGCCTCATCATTGCCGAAAGTTTTACCATTTAAGGAGTTCTGCAAAGATCGAAATAAATGGTAGTCTGATGGTGCAAGGTCAGGGCTATATGGTGGATGCATCAAAAGTTCCCAGCCAAGCTCACTCAGTTTTTGGCGAGTGACCAAAGATGTGTGCGGTCTAGCGTTGTCCTGGTGGAATATGACACCTTTACGATTGACCAATTCTGGTCGCTTCTCCTTGATGGCTGTATTCAATTTGTCCAATTGTTGACAGTAAACATCCGAATTAATCGTTTGGTTCCTTGGAAGCAGCTCAAAATATACCACACCCTTTCAATCCCACCAAACAGACAGCATAACCTTCTTTTGGTGGACTAACGTTTTCGACTAACGCTGTTGTAAACAATCCATTTTTCATCTCCAGTTATGATTCGTTTTAAAAACGGATCGAATTCATTGCGTTTAAGGTGCATATCACAAGCGTTGATTCGGTTTGTTAAATGAATTTCTTTCAATACATGTGGTCCCCGTATTAAAATTGACGCCAAACAAACAAATGTAAACAAAATTTCGCACACTTTTTTTCTAAAGCAAGCTAAAAGTAACAGCTGATAACTGACAGAAGAAA
>NC_081555.1:39591480-39640829 GCF_963082655.1 Stomoxys calcitrans
CAATAAATGTGGCTTTTATGGGCCCAAGTCCCTAAATCGGAGGATCGGTCTATATAGCAGCTATATCCGAATATGGACCGGTCTGTACCAAATTGAAGAAAGATGGCCGAAGGGCCTAAGACAACACACTGCCTCAAATTTAAGCGACTTCTGACAATAATGCGCCTTTTTCGGCCCCAAAACCGAAAGATCGGTCTATATGGCAGCTATATCCAAATCTGGACCGATCAAGGCCATATTGAAGAAAGATTTCCAAGGGCCTAGGACAACTCACTGTAACAAATTTCAGCAAAATCGGGCCAATAAATGTGGCTTTTATGGGCCCAAGACCCTAAATCGGAGGATCGGTCTATATGGCAGCTATATCCAAATCTGGACTGATCAAGGCCATTTTGAAGAAAGATTTCCAGGGGCCTAGGAGAACTCACTATAACAAATTTCAGCACAATCGGACAATAAATGTGGATTTTAGGTGCCCAAAACCTTAAATTGAGAAATCGGTCTTTAAAGCAGCTATATCCAAATCTAGACCGATCTGGGCCATATTGAAGAAAGATTTCGAAGGGCTTAAAACCACTCACTGTACCAAATTTCAGCACAATCGGCCAATAAATGTGGCTTTTATGGGCCCAAGACCCTAAATCGGAGGATCGGTCTATATAGCAGCTATATCCAAATCTGGACCGATCTGAGCCAAATTGACGAAGGCTGTCGAAGGGCTTAAAACAACTCACTGTCCCAAATTTTAGCAAAATCGGACAATAAATGTGGCTTTTATGGGTCCAAAAACCTTAAATGGAGAAATCGGTCTATATGGCAGCTATATCCAAATCTGAAACGATCAAGGCCATAAGTATATCAAGGGGCTTAACTTAGCTTACTGCACCAAATTTCGGCGAAATCGGACAATAAATGCGCCTTTTACGGCCCCAAAACCTGAAACCGAGAGATCGGTTTATATGACAGCTATAGCCAAATCTGGACCGATATGTACCATATTGCAGAAATATGTCAAGGGGCATAACTTAACTCTCTGTCCCAAATTTCGGCAACATGGAAGAACAAATGCGCCTTTTATGGACCCAAAACATTAAATCGAGAGAACGGTCTATATGGCAGCTATATCCAAATCTAGACCGATCTGTGCCATATTGCAGAAGTATGTCAAAGGGCTTAACTTAACTCACTGCACCAAATTTCATCGAAATCGGACAATAAATGCGTCTTTTATGGGTCAAAGCCTTAAATAGAGAAATCGGTCTATATGGCAGCTTTATCCAAATCTGAACCGATCCAAATCTGATTTCGAAGGTCCTAAGACAACTCACTGTCCCAAATTTCAGCGAAATGGGATAATCAATGTGGCTTTTGTGGGCCTAACGATTTGGCTGAAATTTTGCATATAATCTTAGGTTATGACTCTCAACAACTTCGCCAAATACGGTCCAATTTGGTCTATAACTAGATATGGCTCCCATATTTTACCGGAATCTCTGGTGGTGAGTTCCCAAGAATCGGCCCGGCCGAACTTAGCACGCTTTTGCTTGTTTGTGACTCATGTTGTTTCGATCGGTTTCCTTTTGATTTTCGGCGCTACTTCTGGGCCGGTTTTGGGTCTAGGTCTACTTTTGATTTTGGGCGCTACTTTTAGGGCGATTTTGGACCTGGGGCGGCCTTCTACGTAATTGAACCCAATTTTTGATGCCATATTTGTATTTAGCTCCCGAAGATCTTTCATTCGAGTACCATATTGCCCCAATCGGTAAATATGTCCCAAAGGGGGGTTCTGGGGGATGGAGAGGCCCCTCAGACACCAAGGAAAAAAATTTATATGTCAGATTTTTAAAAAACAAATTTTGCCCATGAACATTCCACTAAGGAACAGAGGTAAACTTCTCACATATCAATGAGTGCAGTCCGATTCAAGTTTAAGCTCAATGATAAGGGGCCTCCCTTTTATAACCGAGTCCGAAAGGCATGCCGCAGTGCGACACCTCTTTGGAGAAAAGTTTCACATGGCATAGTATCTCACAAATGTTTCTAGCGTTAGGAGGGGATTTTTACTCTTCTTTTCAATGCCTTTCGTTTGACACCCATATTGCCCAAAGCGGTAAAAGTTTCCAGTTGGGTGGTATTTTTGGTATGGTACAGTACAGTGGTTGGAGGCCACCGTAGCGCAGAGGTTAGCATGTCCGCCTATGACGCTGAACGCCTGGGTTCGAATTCTGACGAGATCATCAGAAAGAATTTTCAGCGATGGTTTTCCCCTCCTAATGCTGGCAACATTTGTGAGGTACTATGCCATGTAAAACTTCCCTCCAAAGTGGTGTTGCATTGCGGCAGGCCGTTCGGGCTTGGCTATAAAAGGGAGGCCCCTTATCATTGAGCTTAAACTTGAATCGGACTGCACTCATTGATATGTGTGAAGTTTGCCCCTGTTCCTTGTTGGAATGTTCAAAATTTGATTTTTTTTTTGTATTCTGTGTACTGTAAAGTACAGTGTGTACTGTTTAATATAATATGTACTGTACAATATACAGTATACTGTGTATACTGGTATCCTGTACCGCTACAGCACTGTACTGGTATCCAGTTCAGTACTGTAGCGGTACAAGATACCAGTATACACAATATACTGTATATTGTACAGTACATATCATATTGTACAGCACATATTATATTGTACAGTGCATAGCATATTGTACAGTACACAGTACACTTTTGAAAAAGCTACAGTACTGTACTATTACCCAGTACCGCTACAGTTCTGTACTGGTATCGTATACCTGTACAGTACTGTATAATGCGTGTCGAATTTTTCCCTATCCGCCTTTCTTCTGTTAGATGGAGGGATGCTCCCTCTATTCCATTTTCACCAAGGCAGCGATAATCAGAGAAGCTGTTGTCATCCAAGACTTCCCGGGCACATGTTCTTCCGTCGACTCTACTCCAATTCAATAGCCTCCATTATAGTCTGATCCGTGGGGTATATTAAAATATTGTCCCGCTGTAGATTCGGTATAATGTTGCCAGATGCAGGCCCCTTCGCTTTACAAGGCCTGTTGTGCTACGCTTTTTGCTTCTCCATTTTTTATTCATTTATATGGGAGTGTATGGGATTTGTTTTTCATTTGTATGGGTTAGTACTTGCAGCAAAATACATTTAGTGTAGTTTTTTGTTTGTTTTAGAGGTGATGTTAACCTTTTGGCAATTTTACAAACTGGGGTCAGGCATTTCACTCGTTGTACACACACATTGAGTGAATGAATGAGTGAATGAAACAAAAATATTCTTTTTGAAGAGTGGTGATTATCATCGGTAAATGTTTGGTGTTCAGTTGATGTTTTGCCAAAAGCGAAATGTTCAAGGTTTAAGAGTTGAATGTTCATTTGAGGATGCATTACACTGAAAAAAAAAACTTTGTTTACTAAAAAAAGGAGGAGTGGTAAAGCTTTGATAGACGAAGTACAAAGTTGCCAACGAAAATGTATGTACTGTTAAAAAGTGGGGAAATTTGTTGCATTTTAAAGAGTGAGATTGGTTCCAGGATCGAACTATGAAGAATCTGCTCCTTCTTGGCGAGTTCCAACAGAGAGTACCAAAACGACATCATTTGCTAGAGAAGTTTCGAAAGGATGAACTTACTTTACTTGTTTACTTTAATTGGCTATGATAGAACATTTGTTAAACTAGCCGAACGTGAAATAGCGTTCCCAGCACCTCGATATTCTGCGCTCATTCTAAAATCTCTGACACCAAGTGTCGAGGTTTCTCCCACCACTTGATCTTTCCATTGGTCTTTTGGTCTTCCCGGTTTGCGTGTACCACCGTGTTTGCCTTCAAAAAACTTCTTTGCTGGAGCTTCTTCATCCATGCTGACAACATGACCTAGCCAACGCAGCCGTTGTATTTTAATGTAACTATGCTACCGTCATCATACAACTCGTGATTCATATGTCGCCTATATTCTCCATTAACGCAAACTGGTCCATATATTCTACGAAGAATCTTTCTCTCAAACACTCCAAGCACTGCCTCGTCTGCTTTCACAAGTACCCATGCTTCAGAACCATATAACAGCACGGGTAGTATCAGTGCCTTGTACAGTGTAATCTTCGTCTGTCGAGAGGTGGCCTTGTTTCTAAACTGCTTACTTAGTTCAAAGAAGCACCTGTTTGCCAGTATTATTCATCGCTTAATCTCAAAACTGGTGTCATTCGTTTCCGTTACGGTGGTGCCGAGGTAGATAAAGTTACCGACTGTCTCAAAGCTGTGGTTCCCAACTTTCTCCATCTTCTTTATCTGCTCGGTTGTGCTAGGCTTTTTGGGAGTTGAAACCATCCATTTCGTCTTATCTCCATTTACAGCCAGACCCATTTTCACTGACTCTCTTTCGATTCTTTCAAAGGCTGCAGTTACTACTTCCGGTGACCGACCTTTGATATCAATGTCGTCGGCCTAGGCGAGTAGCATGTGTTCTCTTGTGATTAGTGTGCCATATCTATTCACATCTGCATCTCGTATAATCTTCTCCAGCAGGATATTAAAGAGATCACACGATAAGCTGTCTCCTTGCCTGAAACCTCGTTTGGTATTGAATGGTTGGCTCGAAGAGATTCTTTCCTATTTTTACTGAGGAACGTGGATCAGCAAGTGTCATACTGCAGAGTCTTATTCATTTTGCAGGGATACCAAACCCAGACATGGCTTGAAATGCCTTTGAACATATGGGCTATCGAAAGCGTCTATATAGTCAACAAAGAGATGGCAGGTGTTGATTTGTCCTTCTCGAGCCTTTTCCAGGATTTGGCGCAGTGTGAATATCTGGCCTAGACTGGATTTACCAGGTCTAAAGCCGCATTGACAGGACCCAATTATCTCATTGCTTTTAGGTTTTAATGTTTCACACAGTATGCTCGACAGTATCTCGTATGCGTTGTGGAGGAGATTTTTTTCTCTGTAGTTGGCATAATTCATCCTGTCTCCTTTCTTGTGTACGGGACATAGTATGCTGAGGTTCCAATCATCGGTTATGCGTTCTTTAAGCCAGATTGCGCAGATAATCTGATGCATATGCCTAATCAGCGTATCGCCTCCGGTCTTAAATAGTTCAGCGGGTAACCCGTCGGCTCCTGCTGCCTTGTTGTTCTTCAGTCGGGTTACTGCTACTTGGACCTCATTCTGACTAGGAGGTAAACATTCCATACCATTATCAGCGATTGGTTCTGCGTTATCCTCTTTGTCGCCAACATTGAACACCAGCAGTTGGGTGAAATGTTATTTCCATATCATCAGCATGCTATCTGTGTCAGTTACCAGATTTCCTTCTTTGTCTCTGCAGCAAGATGCGCCTGTTGGAAAGCCTTAAAAATTGCAAATTTTGCCCATGGACATTCCACTAAGGAACAGGGGCAAACTTCTCACATATCAATGAGTGCAGTCCGATTCAAGTTTTAAGCTCAATGATAAGGGGCCTCCTTTTTATAGCCGAGTCCGAACGGCCTGCCGCAGTGCGACACCTCTTTCGAGAGAAGTTTTACATGGCATAGTACCTCACAAATGTTGCCAACATTAGGAGGGGAAAACCACCGTTGCAAATTTTTTTTCTGATGGTCTCGCCAGGATTCGAACCCAGGCGTTCAGCGTCATAGGCGGACATGCTAACCTCTGCGCTACGGTTCGAAAGCCATCGGTTTGATGTTTAATTCTTTGGTAGATTTCCCGGACTTCATTCTGACTCCTGTACATCTCAATTCGCTCACTCTCACGTTTTTCTAATTCCTTTTTCTTTCTGGGGAAGAGACGTTTCGCCTCTGTCCTTTTCTCCCGATACCTCTTCTTCATCTGGCGCGTTGCTACTGATTGCAGGGTTGATCTATATGCCGCACTCTTGGGTTGGGTCGTATCATGGGTTTCTTGGGGGAGACTTCCGGTACCCAAGTACGGGTTTCGCGGCATTTTCCATGGAGTAGGCAATGGTTTGCCACTGCGCCATTATATCATCGGAACAAGGAGTCTTTTATCAAGCAGTTGGGTCAGTCGATTGGAGTATGCCGTTGCCATCTATTGTGTTTGCAGCTTTTAAATGTCCTGCTTGTGTGCGGTGTCAGAACGCACTTTCGTCGCCATGCTCAAACGCGTGCGAACCTTTGCTGCAACATGATAATGATCTGAATTTATTTTCGCTCCACGGATTGATCGTACATCTAACACGCTGGATGAATGCCTTCCATCTATCACAACGTGATCAAATGGGTTCCTCGTGTTTTGACCGGGTGACAGCCATGTGGCTTTGTGAATATTTTTATGTTGAAATCTGGTGCTACTAACTACCATGTTTTTTGCCGCGGCGAAATCTATCAGCCTCAACCCATTACTGGACATTATCTAGAGGAGGCTAAACTTTTCGAATGTTGGACCAAAAAAGTCTTCCTTCCCTATATTCGCATTAAAATTTTTTTAATATCATGGCCGGGGCAGCAGTCATATTCTCTCTCTAGGCGCTCGTAGAAAATATCCTCTCGTCTTTGTGTTCCGTCGGGGCATGGGCACATATAAGGCTGATGTTGAAAAATCTGACTTTTATGCTGATTGTGGCTAGCCTCTCATCCACCGGAGTAAAGTTCGAGACAAGGTGTTTTAGTTTAGACTAACCACAAATCCACAGCTAAATTCATGCCTCGTGTTATGACAGCTGTTTTATAGTTCGTCACCGTTTGGTGTTGTTGTGACGCCATTCCTAGTCCATCGCACTTCCTCTAAGGTGGTAATATCTGCCTTGTGCTTCTCCAATACATCCGCCAGCACGTATACTGCACCTTCTCTATAGAGAGTGCGGATATTCCAGGTGCAGATCTGCAAATCATGGTTCTTTTATCGTTTGCTTGGGTCGTCAACGTCAGGGGGGCTATTCCTTGGTTTCTCATAGCTTTCCGGGGACGTAAAAGCACCCCACCCGCATGGGTTTTTCTGGGATCGCACATGTATCCCTCGTGGTTGCGAGCCGTTTGCTCCAAGATCCGACACTCGCCTCCAGTCGCCCCTAACCTGGGAACATATGCTGTTTATTTGAAGCCGCCATTCGAGTGTCATCTTCAAAATAATATCGCCCACAACAGAGAGGAGGGAGTTAGGGTAGCTTGGATTGACAGGCTATCTTTCTAAACAGGCTTTCTTAGACATCTTTTGTTCATTGTGATACCACAGTAGCGCCATGCAAGGCTTCTAGTGGATATCGAATTGATGACCTGGTATCCCGAACATGCTACCGAAGCGGCTACCGGGGCCAACAGAGGAAGTATAACTAAAGTTAAAAATTCGTTCGATGTTCTCACCAGGATTTGAAAATGGCATTCAGCCTCAGCACTTCTGTAGCTCAGTAGATGGCTTAAATATTGAAAATCGAGCTCACAAATCTGGTATAGCTCCGTTTTTCCGATATGAATTCTTATACACCTGCAAGGAGCCTTTATCCTTGCCAAGTACAGTGTAATTTATTTCTTGTTTGTATGCCTCTTAAAAAAAAATCTTCAAAAATTATGTGTTTACCCATCTACGTATAGCAAATATGGCCAAGTGTGTCATAACACTTACGAGAATTTGTGTCTCATTTGATGTTTTGGATGGCTTCCAAGGTCTTGGAATTCTATTGCCATCATGCTGGCAGTTATGGAGCAGACAGCAGCATAAGAAAGATATCCACCAACACCAACGAACATGAGTTTGGTTGTCCACCAACAACACAAGAGAGGATGGAAAAAAAGCCAACCACACATGCTGTTACACTTGAAAATGTGCTTTTTTTGGGGGGAGGGTGGGGAAAGGCATTGAAAATTGTAAGACTTGCTCATTGCCCACCCCCTTTTTTTCGTGAGTAGGGTTTGCTCTTTTTTGCGACGGAAAATGTTTTATTCATTACTTGCCGACAAAATATTATCTGCGAACTTTCTATTGCATCTCTCTTAGAAATCTTACAAAAATGCCAAAGCCTTTGGCCACCTAAACAAAATCAAAAATGGAGAGCTATGCAATCAGCTTTTCCTGGAAAACTGCTCTCATATCGAAGCTAAGTGAAGATGTGTATGTAGGGTCATAAGCTTCTTTTAAAATCTTTTAATGATACCAAAATGTAGTACTTTGGCAAAGAGGACCCGAATAAATTTACTCAGAAATTGCCTTTGATGTTCATTCGAGTAGGAATGATGCTTTTTTGTCCAAATATAATTCGTATGGTTATAGCAAATGGATACTTGCGAAAAAGCCAATTGTATGCCATTAGTCGATTTCACAAATGTCAATTCAATGGCGTACAAAGTTTTTATTTTTTGTAATTTAAACAAAACTAACAAAGGTAACCAAGTGAATGAGAATTGGTGTACATAGTACTCGTACCAATTGTGTATGGAATGTTTTATTCCTTTCTGGAAAATGGGTTTTATAAACACAAGTCACTACTGAAAGGGTTGTTCAACAGAATACCTCCTTTCCCCAACGAGGTAGGTAGGGATACATTTTTAGCATCAAAGGATATAAGCAGTAGAGAAGTGAAAATGCTACCTGAAGATGAGCCAGAAGAGAGACAAGATGAGAAACATAGATGTGGATAGATGTGAGCACCACACAGACTGGAGCATTGAGATCCGACCTGTATGGTGATCATTGCTGTCACAAGAAGCTCAGCTGCGAGCTACCAGGCCTGTCCACAGGTTGCGGATAGTGAAATGATCCATACGGGGCAGATGCAACGGAAAGGCCGGGCCGCTCCAGGTTTTCCACAAATACTTATTGGGTTGCCCAAAAAGTAATTGCGGATTTTTCATATAGTCGGCGTTGAAAAATTTTTTCACAGCTTGTGACTCTGTAATTGCATTCTTTCTTCTGTCAGTTATCAGCTGTTACTTTTAGCTTGCTTAAGAAAAAAAGTATATTTGATTAAAGTTCATTATAAGTTTTATTAAAAATGCATTTACTTTCTTTTAAAAAATCCGCAATTACTTTTTGGGCAACCCACTAGTTCCTATGATGCTTCATATGACAAGGCGGGTCATTGACGCCTTTGTGTAATCAACTAGCTGGACAGGGTCCGCTCCGCTGCGCATTTTTTTACTTTATATGGAACAAAATTTTCCTTGGATTATTTATTTTCGACATTCAAAGAACTTTTAGTGAAATACCATGTTACGAAAATAGTATATCCCTTGACATTGAGTTAAACAATATAAGTGCCTTTATCTGCATCCCATATGATATTTATTGGTCTACGAATTTAAGTTTGGATCTAAGGTGTACTCCATTCTTAAAATATTTTATTTCAGCCCGATATTCACATGATGTCTGACTTTGGGGTGTTTTCTGAGGTAAGGTGTTCGCCCAGACAATTGACCTTGAAACAGGTAAAAAGGCGTTAAGTTCGGCAGGGCCGAACTTTGGATACCCACCACCTCGGGTATATATGTAAACCACTTTTCATCAAAATGCGGTGAAAATTGCATACCATATGTCCCATAGCAATTATATCGAAATCTTGAACGATTTAGACCATAAGACGATTTAGACTTAACTCTCTGTCCCAAATTTCAATAAAATCGGACAATAAATGCGACTTTTATGGGCCTAAAACATTAAATCGAGAGATCGGTCCATATGGCAGCTATATCCAAATCTGGACATATTTGTGCCAAGTTGCAGAGAAATTTCGAAGGGCCTAACACAACTCACTGTCCCAAATTGCAGCGTCATCGGACAATAAATGCGCTTTTATGGCCCCAAAACCTAAAACACAGAGATCGGTGTATATGGCAGCTATATCCAAATCTAGACCGATCTGTCCCATAATGCGGAAGTATGTCAAAGGGCCTAACACAACTCATTGTCTCAAATTTCAGCAACATCGGATAATAAATGTGGCTTTTATGGGCCTAAGACCCTAAATCGGCGGATAGGTCTATATGGCAGCTATATCCAAATCTGAACCGATCTGGGCCAAATTGACGAAGGATGTCGAAAAGTCTAACATAACTCACTGCCCCAAATTTCAGCAAAATCGGATAATGAATGTGGCTTTTATGAGCCTAAGTCCCTAAACCGGAAGATCGGTCTATATGGCAGCTGTATCCAAATCTGAACCGATCTGAGCCAAATTGACGAAGGATGTCGAAATTCCTATCACAACACACTGCCTCAAATTTCAGCAAAATCGGATAATAAATGTGACTTTTATTGGCCTAAGACCCTAAATTGGCGGATCGGTCTATAAGGTCTTCAAACTTAACTTGCTTATGGACAAAAAAAAAAAAGAAGCTGTGCAAAGTTTCAGCTCAATATCTCTATTTTTGAAGACTGTAACGTGATTTCAACACGCAGACGGACAAACGGACGGACATGTCTAGTTCGTCTTAGATTTTTACGCTGATCAAGAATATATATACTTTATAGGGTCGGAAATGGATATTTCGATGAGTTGCAAACGGAATGACAAAATGAATACACACTCATCCTTCGGTGGTGGCTATAAAAATATCAGAAGCGTGCTCTTCTCTCAAATACCATTTATTTAAACCCCATATTGCCCTTGGGTTTTGAGGGGAGTTTACAGGAAGAGGCGTCCCCCAAACACATGGCCCCAAACTTGGTTATCAAATTAGTTTTCTAATCTCAAATGCCTTTCATTTGAGCCACATATTGGCATGGTCGCTAATATGTGGCTTGAGCCACATATTGCCCCCCCCCCCCCTTTGGGGGGTGTTTTGGGAAAGGGGTGATGCCCTACTTACATGGCCCTACATTTGGATATCAAATTCGTATTCTACTTCCAAATACTTTTATATGAGCCCCATATTGCGATGGTCAGTAAAAAATTCTGTTTGTGGGGAATTTTGGGAAAGTGGTAGACCCCACAAAATTGGTCCCGAAAATGGGTATAAATTCTTGCCCTACCCCCCAAATCCTTTCATTTAAGCCCCACATTGACATGGTCGGTAAATTTGGCCGATTTAGGAGTGTTTTGGGGAGTGGGTTTGTTCCCCAAATAATAAACCCAGAAAATATGTCAGCAACGTCCTCTATTCTCGCATATTTGAACCTCATATTGCTATTGGCCTCAAAATTGGAAATGAAATTCGTTTTCTAATCTCAAATACCATTCTCTAAAACCCCTTATTGAAAAAGCCAGCAAATATGTCCGGTTTGGGGAATGGGCCCTAAAAACTGGATATCGAGCTCCGCTGTCTTGAAGACCCAAATTGTGTTGGTGAGCAAATACGTCCTATTTGGGGATTGTTATGGTGGTGGGACGTCCCCTAGATAGTTGGTCCCGAATGTTGATGTCAGCTTCATGGTCTACTTCCAAATACCTTTCATTTGAGCTCCATTTTTCCCTAGTCGGCAAACACGTCCGATATGGGGGGTGTTTGTGGGGGATGGGGTGCCCACTCAGTGACATGTATTAGAAAATATGTATCAGATTCGTGTTCTACTCTAAAATACCCATTATTTGAGCCTCATATTGCAAAAGTCAACAAATACTTCCTATTTGGGTGGTGTTATGGGGCTGGGGTGGCCCCATAGACACTTTTCCCAAACATAGATATCAGATTCGTGCTTTACTTCCGAAGGCCTTTCATTTGAGACCCATATTGCTATAGTCGTAAATTTTTCCCCTTGAGGGGATGTTCTCGGGTATGGGCGGCCCCCCAAACACTTGGTCTCATATTAAGATATCAGATTCGAATGCTACACTTAAATACCTTTTATTTAAGCCCCATATTCCCATGGTCAGTAAATAAGTCCTGTTTGGGGGGTGTTTTTGGGAAGGGTTGGACCCCCAGAAACGTGGTCCCACATTTGGCTATTAGATTCATATTTTACTCTCAAATACCTTCCATTTGAATCCCATATTACCATGGTCGGTAAATATGTCCGATTTAGGGGTGTTTTTGGGGGTTGGGGTGGTCCCCCAAACACTTGGCCCGACAATTGGATATTAGATGCGTTTTCTATTCTTAGATACCTTTCATTTGAGTCCCATATTATCGTGATTGGTGTATATTTATATTTGGTAGGTTTTGGGGTGAAATCTGTTAGACGCGAAAACCAGGCAATGACAAAGGAAATGCTCCAACATCTCATCATCTTCCCCGCATGCCCTGCATATGCTATCACTTGCCGCATCGATTTTACATAAGTGAGCTCGTAGTCCTATGTGTCCCGTTATGACACCAATAGCTATACTGACCTCCTTCTAACTTCCTTTCAGTAACAGCCTCGTCTTTTCACAATCTGGATCCCCCCATTGGATTTTCGCCATCCTACCGACCGTTTCGCTGTTCCACAGTGTTGCATGCGTATTCGTCGCACTCGCCCTCGGACTTCATCGAGTGAAGGGCGCTCGTAGTCCTATGTGTCCCGTTATGACAAATACAACAAATTTTGCCCACGAACATGCCACTAAGTAACAGGGGCAAACTTCTCACATATCAATGAATGCAGTCCAATTCAAGTTTTAAGCTCAATGATAAGGGGCCTCCCTTTTACACCTCTTTGGAGAGAAGTTTTACATGGCATAGTACCTCACAAATGTTGCCAGCATTAGGAGTGGAAAACCACCGCTGAAAATTTTTTCTGATGGTCTCGCCAGGATTCGAACCCAGGCGTTCAGCGTCATAGACGGACATGCTAACCTCTGCGCTACGGTGGCCTCCTTCTAACTTCCTTTCAGTAACAGCCTCGTCTTCTCAAAATCTGGATCCCCCCATAGAATTTTCGCCGTCCTATCGACCGTTTTGCAGTTCCACAGTGTTTCATCTGCATTCGTCGCTCACGCCCTTCACTCGGACAGCGTCGACTCGAAAGGAAAGTTAACCAAGCCAACCTAACAGATGCCGAATCGCACAGCAGCAGCATAGAGCATCTGCTCCAACACCACTTGACACTAAGTCACTGCTAGATCAACCTCCATACCATATTTCCATTTCTGCTCGCTTTGTCTGTACAACATTTTGTGCAGCTCAGATAAATAAATCGAAAGATGTGGAACGATTTCTATTTGGTCGGCTGACTGGGCCAGTTTGCGATGTTAGGAGTAAGCGATTATAATGCCTATATCAAATGCGATCCTGCTAGAACCAATTCAATCACCATGTGGGCGGTGGATGGATGGATATAGAAGATAGTTAATAGGGTAATCACATGGTCGAGGGTATCAGGGACGTAGCCAGTGTGGGGGTGGGGCTCGAGCCCGATAGACACCCCCTCTTTCCCCCTTTTTTTAGAATGGTAGCTCGTGTACCTACATATTATTATTTCTTACTTCTAATCTGCTCACAAATAAAATAAAATTCTGGTACACGTCTCTGGGGGGTATCCCAATTTCGGGCGAGCAACATAAAGGCGTTTTTGGTAGTGTAATTTCTCGTATGCCACAACTGTTTCCTATCTCAATGCTGTATCTTAAAATCAATTAAATTAAAAGCATAACCAGAAAACATTGAACTCAACCCTTCAAATCCTTGTGGTCGCCGTGAGCCACCACATATATGGTCATTGATTACAACCATTTGTTCATATATCCAACCACAATTACATTTTGATTTACAGTTTCGTGCAACACAGTCTCGACCACACAATTTAATGAATAAATTAATTAATCCCCATTCCTGCAAGAGAAGCCAATGCCGAACCCAATGGCCCGATGCAATGCTCGGCGGAATCCTTACACGTCTTTATTCGTTTATGTCCTTATTAATTTTCTCGAGACGATTATAGCACAGTAAATAACATTTTAATCTTATCGAAATTGGATATTTATGAAGAAAATAAAATGTGGCTCTGCCGCCTCTCCCCCCAAAAGAAAAATAATATGCCCGTATTTTTGCTGACTTTGTGTGCATTGGTGGCCTTTACTCTTTTATTTTTATGTCACCGATAAATCTTAAATGGGCAAAATAATGGCTTTAAAAATTTACGGTATTAATCGATGACTTGTGAATTGTGGCAAACGGAGAGGACCAACATGAATGCGGCTTTAATGCCAAACGAAATACCACAATGGGCGGCAGCAGTGCTTAGGGAGTGGAGTGCATATGTAATTGTATGCTATGTTTTATCTTCGTATGTGTGTGTGTGTGTGTGTGTTTGGTATTTATATTTCATGAACGAATATGCTGGGGAAATAAACACAAGAAAATAAATATCTAAATAAACATTATATTCGGCATAGCCACCAATGGTTCATATCGATTTTATGCTAATGACCATAGCAACCTTTAATACTTCAAAGCCTGCACACTGAAATGAGCTAAGTCGAAAAGGAGAATTGCAAATATTCTTGTGAAGGAATACATACAAGGATACAGATATACACAGATTAACTCAAAATCTGTCTTATACCCTCCGCCATAGGATGGGGTATACTAGTTTCGTCATTCTCTTTGTATCACCTCGAAATATGCGTCTGAGACCCCATACAGCATATATATTCTTGATCGTAGTGACATTTTATGTCGATCTAGCCATGTCTGTCCGTACGTCTGCCGAAGACACACTCACTTTCAAAGGAGTAAAGCTAGCCGCTTGAAATTTTGCACAAATACTTGCTGTTAGTGTAGGTCGGTTGGTATTGTAAATGGGCTTTATCGGTCAATTTTTTGATATAGCTGCCATATAAACCGATCTAGGGTGTTGAATTCTTGAGCCTCTAGAGGGCGCAATTTTTATGCGATTTGAATGAAATTTTGCACGACGTGTTTTGGTATGATATCCAACAACTGTGCCAAGTATGGTTCAAATCGGTCCATAACCTGATATAGCTGCCATATAAACCGATCTTGAATATTGACTTTTTGACCCACTAGAGGGCGTAACTCTTATCCGATTGGGATGAAATTTTGCTGCCAGATATACCGCTAGAGGGAGCAATTCTTATCCGATTGGAATCAAATTTTGCACGACGTGTTTTGTTATGATATCCAACAATTATGCCAAGTATGGTTCAAATCGGTAATATAACCTGATATAGCTGTCATATAAACCGATCTGGGGACTTGACTTCATGAGCCTCTAGGTGGCGCAATTATTATCCGATTGAAATGAATAAAATTTTGCACGACGTGTTTTGATATAATATTCAACTACTGTGCCAAGTACGGTTCAAATCGGTCTATAACCTGATATAGCTGTCATATAAACTGATCTGGGGACTTGACTTCTTGTGCTTCTAGAGGGCGCAATTCTTATCCGATTTGAATGAATTTTTGCACGACGTGTTTTGTTATGATATCCAACAATTGTGCCAAGTATGGTTCAAAGCGGTTCATAACCTGATATAGCTGCCATATAAACCGATCTTGAATCTTGACTTTTTGACCCACTAGAGGGCGTAACTCTTATCCGATTGGGATGAAATTTTGCTGCCAGATATACAGATCTTGAATATTGTCCTCTTGAGCCTTCAGAGGGCGCAATTCTTATCCTATTGGAATGAAATTTTGCACGACGCGTTTTGTTCTGATATACAACAACTTTGCAAAGTATGGTTCAAATCGGTCCATAACCTGATATAGCTGCCATATAAATCGATCTAGGGTCTTCCTTTCTTGAGCCTCTAGAGGGCGCAATTTTTATCCGATTGGAATAAAATTTTGCACAACGTGTTTTGTTATCACTTTCAACAACTGTGCCAAGTTCGGTTTAAATCGGTCTATAACCTGATATAGCTGCAATATAAACCGATCTTAATTCTTGACTTCTTGAGCCACTAGAGGGCACAATTCTTATCCGATTGAAATGATTGAAATGAAATGAATAAAATTTTTCACGGCGTGTTTTGATATGATATCCAACAACTGTGCCAAGTATGGTTCAAATCGGTTCATAACCTGATATAGCTGCCATATAAACCGATCTTGGGTCTTGACTTCTTGAGCCTCTAGAGGGCGCAATTCTTATCCGATTGAAATGGAATTTCGCACGACATGTTTTGTTATTATATCCAACAACTGTGCCAAGTATGGTTCAAATCGGTTCATAACCTGATATAGCTGCCATATAAACCGATCTTGGGTCTTGACTTCTTGAGCCTCGAAAGGGCGAAATTCCTATCCGATTTGGCTGAAATTTTGCTTGACGGATTATATTATGACTTCAACAACTGTGCGAAGTATGGTTCAAATCGGTCAATAGCTGCCATATAAATCGATCTTGGGTCTTGACTTCTTAAAACTCTAGAGGTCGCAATTATTACCCGATTTGGCTGAAATTTGGTACGACGGATCCTCTCATGACCATCACCATGCGTGTTTATTGTGGTCTGTATCGGTCTATAGCCTGATACAGCTCCCATATCAATAGATCTCTCTATTTTACTTCTTGAGCCCCCAAAGGACCCAATTCTTATTCGAATTGTCTGACATTTTACACAGGTCTCCAAAATATATTTTATTTGTGGTCAGAACCGGATCATATCTTGATATCGCTCTAATAGCAGAGCAAATCTTTTCTTTTACAGTTTTTTGCCTAAGAAGAGATTCCGGGAAAAGAACTCGACAAATACGATCCATGATGGAGGGTACATAAGATTCGGTCCTGCCGAACTTAGCACGCTTTTACTTTTTGATTCTATTTAGGTCGCAAACCGCAACCGCTAACGAAGACCCAAAAACGAATGCTATTGCTTTTGCTGAAAATCGATTCATATTTCAAAAAGCTCCCCCATGTACATATATAGCGATAGGTTAATAATAATTAGTTCGAGTTAACAAAAATGTTCAAAATTGTTGGGGTATATGTAGGGTTGGTGTACCAGCACACTGATATGATGTTCATTGTCAACCAGTGGACTTAGCATGATTTCAAAAATGGCTTGCCATGAGTTCGAATACTAGATGCATATATCCCCAAATGTTTTGTTAACATTTTTGTAAGAGCTTATATGCGTATTCCTAAATATTTTTGTACAATATTGCGTTCAAACTACACCCAGCTAAACAAAGATTAGTTTAACTCTAAAATTAACATTGAAGTAATAAATCTTTGCCTAATGGTTTTCAGCATATATCAAATGAATTTCTTATACAAGACTACAAAAGCCTGGCGGAAAGCCATGGAACGTATAGTGGCCACCATAATAAAGAGTAGCACACCCACCGAGTTGTTCAGACTCAAACGGCATGCCCAAATGAAAAGTAGGGCAATGGAGACTGCCCTGCTCGAGGTTGTGCATAGAATAAAAGAGTCCTACGATTCAACGATGTACACTTTGACGGTAGTAGTCCCAGGGGTTTTAAACAATGTGAGAACCGACACACTCATTCACAATACATCGATCACTACCGGGTTGACCGGTACTTTTCACATATCAATGAGTGCAGTCCGATTCAGGTTTAAGCTCAATAATAAGGGACCTCATTTTTATAGCCGAGTCCGAATGGTGTGCGACACCTCTTTGGAGAGAAGTTTTTACATGGCATAGTATCTCACATATGTTTCCAGCATTAGGAGGGGAAAACCATCGCTGAAAATTTTTTCTGATGGTCTTGCAAGGATTCAAACCCAGGCATCATTCAGCGTCATAGGCGGACATGCTAACCTCTGCACTACGGTGGCCTCCTTCAAATTCATATCCTCAAATCATTTTCAAGTGTAGAATCCATCATCTTTCAGATTGGCAAAAGAAACAAAAATTTTAATAGTGTCATTAGTTTTAAATAAACTTGAAATCGAGCAATCACATCTGTGTCTGTGTCGACTAGAAAAACTTGCAAGTAATTCTTGTTAAAATCATTTTGTTTACAAAGAAAGTTTCCGTTTTGTGAAAATTAGCCATTTTTCCGGACATTTTCGTTGGATAAATGCTTTAAAAAGTTTTGTTGGGCATTGTCACGCATACCTAAATGTATTTCATGACCAAGGGGAGGGGGGGAGGGGGAGATATAAAAACGTTTGAATTATATCCCTGGGCAAGAAGGTTTATGTCGTCTCCATGTTATGCTTTAAACATTCCACACATGAATGTCCTTTGGCAAGCATGCCATGTGAGTATATGGCCAAATGTTGTGCGTTGTCGTTGCCTGGTATTTCTGCTTGGGGAACAATAAAATAAAGTAACCTGCAAAACTGTGAGGGTTTGCTGTAACTGATGTGAATTTGATGGTGGCTATCGCTTTTATACACTTCACTTCATTTATCCCTTCAACCATAACTTTTTACAGTACTACCCGAGCGAAACACTAAACTACGATGCTGTTGCCCATACAAAGTCAATTTGGTCAAGTAAATCAATTGGCAAAGAAATTATTTCTGGTGAATCTAATCGAATTTGAATGCCAACACAATCGTAAATAACAACTACAAGTATTTTTTCCCAATCACTTGATTGAGGGTTTGCTAAACGCTAAACGGACCATAACTAACGACACTACAATGCCAGGGGCAACGCAGAAATTGCAACAAAAAAGCAGTTTTTAATGAAGTGTTTGCTGATTTAACTGTTCTAAGCTCAAAGTCTTCTGTTTTTCCTAAGGGGCAGGATTTGGTTTTGGTTGTTAAATTCTATTGTAGGCCTAACCGGTAAAAACCTGCCAAGTTCGGCGAACATTGAAACAACACCACCATGGTTAATGTAAACAAGTAAAAAGGCGTTAAGTTCGGCCGGGCCGAACTTTGGATGCCCACCACCTCGGTGAAAATTGCATACTTTATGACCCATAGCAGTTATATTTTTGGGGCCTAGACTTTAAATCGAGATATCAGCCTATATGGCAGTTATATCCAAATCTTGATCAATCTATACCAAATTGCAGAAATATATGGAGGGGCTTTACTTAACTCAGTGTCCCAAATTTCGGCAACATCGGACAATAAATGCTCTTTTATGGGCCCAAAACATTAAATTGGGAGATCAGTCTATATGGCAGCTATATCCAAATCTGGACGGATCAGAGTCAAAATGAAGAAGGATGTGGAAGGGCCCAAAACAACTTACCGTCCCAAATTTCAGCAAAATCGGTTAATAAATGTGGCTTTTATGGGCATAAGACCCTAAATCAGAAGATCGGTCTATATGGCAGCTATATCCAAATCTTTACCGATCAGAGCCAAATAACCTAAGGATGTCGAAGGGCCTAACACAACTCACTGTCCCGAATTTCAGCAAAATCGGATAAAAAATGTGGCTTCTATGGGACTAAGATCCTAAATCGGAGGATCGGTCTATATGGCAGCTATATCCCAATCTGGACCGATCTGGGCAACATTGACGATAGATGTCGAAGGGACTAACACAAATCACTGTCCGAAATTTAGGCAAAATTGGGTAGTGAATGTGGCTGTTATGGGCCTAAGACCCTAAATCGAGAGATCGGTCTATATGGCAGCTATATTCAAATCTGGACCGATCAGAGCCAAATCACCGATGGATGTCGAAGGACCTAACACAACTCATTGTCCGAAATTTCAGCAAAATCGGATAATAAATGTGGCTTTTATGGGCCTAAGACCCTAAATCGGAAGATCGGTCTATATGGCAGCTATCTCCAAATCTGGACCGATCAGAGCCAAATCACCGAAGGATGTCGAAGGACCTAACACAACTCACTGTCCCAAATTTAAGCAAAATCGAATAATAAATGTGGATTTTATGGGCCTAATACCCTAAATCGGCGGATCGGTCTATACGGCAGCTATATCCCAATCTGGACCGATCTGGGCAACATTGACGATAGATGTCAAAGGGACTAACACAACTCACCGTCCGAAATTTCAGCAAAATTGGGTAATGAATGTGGCTATTATGGGCCTAAGACCCCAAATCGAAAGATCGGTCTATATGGCAGCTATATCCAAATTTTTACCGATCAGAGCCAAATCACCGAAGGATGTCGAAAGGCCTAACACAACTCACTGTCCGAAATTTCAGCAAAATTGGGTAATGAATGTGGCTTTTATGGGCCTAAGAACCTAAATGGGAAGATCGGTCTATATGGCAGCTATATCCAAATCTGGACCGATCTGGGCAAAATTGACGATGGATGTCGAAGGCGCTAACACAACTCACTGTCCGAAATTTCAGAAAAATTGAGTAATGAATGTGGCTTTTATGGGCCTAAGACCCAAAATCGAAAGATCGGTCTATACGGCAGCTATATCCAAATCTTTACCGATCAGAGCCAAATCAACGAAGGATGTTTAAGGGCCTAACACAACTCATTGTCCCAAATTTAAGCAAAATCTGATAATAAATGTGGATTTTATGGGCCTAATACCCTAAACCGGAGGATCGGTCTATATGGCGGCTATATCCAGATATAGTCCGATATAGCCCATCTCCGAACTTAACCTGCTTATGGACAAAAAAAGAATCTGTGCAAAGTTTCAGCTCAATATCTCTATTTTTAAAGACTGTAGCGTGATTTCAACAGACAGACGGAATGACGAACGGACATGTCTAGATCGTCTTAGGTTTTTAAGCTGATGGGGTCGGAAACGGATATTTCGATGTGTTGCAAACGGAATGACAAAATGAATATACCCCCATCCTTCGGTGGTGGGTATAAAAACTACCCAAATGAATTTTGGTTAGGTTAGGTTGAAAATAGGCTGCAGATATTAATCCGCCCCATGGACGTACACCAAAGCCAGTAATCGGCTGGTTGTGCGCTCTAAAATCCATTGAATAACCTCTAAAAAGACCATTTTCTGCGTGCTACCGTAGCGCAGAGGTTAGCATGTCCGCCTATGACGCTGAACGCATGGGTTCGAATCCTGGCGAGACCATCAGAAAGAATTTTCAGCGGTGGTTTCCCCTCCTAATGCTGGCAACATTTGTGAGGTACTATGCCATGTAAAACTTCTATCCAAAGAGGTGTCGCACTGCGGCACGCCGTTCGGACTCGGCTATAAAGAGGAGGCCCCTTATCATTGAGCTTAAAACATGAATCAGACTGCAGTCATTGATATGTGAGAAGTTTTCCACTGGATTCCAACCCAGGCGTTCAGTGTCATAGGCGGACATGCAAACCTCTTCGCTACGGAGGCCTCCTTACCCCTTAGAAGTATTATAACATCGTCTGCATAGCAGACGGCTTCAAATCCCTCCTCAGTCAGCATCCGTAATAGGTCATTTATGGTGGTCACCCATAAGAGTGGCGATAAAATGCCCCTCTGTGGCATGCCCTGTGCCACTTTCTCCCTTACATTTTATCCACATGCTCCTCAGCATATGGTTTATCCAGTCTCAAAGAACCGGGTCCACCCGGTACTGCTCTAAGGATTGGATCAGTTTGTCCTAACATTGTTAAAAACCCCTCAATGTCAATGCATACCGCCAGTGTGTACGTATTGGCATCGATGGATTCTTCTATTTTATGCACAACCTCGTGCAGGGCAGTCTTAGGCATTAGTAACAAAAGAAATACAGCAGTAAAAATGTTTTATCACGCGA
Source organism: Stomoxys calcitrans (assembly GCF_963082655.1). Classification (NCBI taxonomy): domain Eukaryota; kingdom Metazoa; phylum Arthropoda; class Insecta; order Diptera; family Muscidae; genus Stomoxys; species Stomoxys calcitrans. The sequence continues at coordinate 39,612,915 of NC_081555.1, forward strand.
TAATCTCAGTGTAGTTTGCCTTCATCATCTCATTTGTCATTGCCAATATTTGTAGGCAAGTAAATCCAATTGAACAAAAGACCCATTAAGCACTGATTTACACAACCAATGTCTGTGAGTGTACAAAGTGGTTTTTCTATAAATTCAGTGCTGCTTGATGAATGAATTGCCTATTAAGGAAATTTTCAATAAGGCTTTCAACTGATGGCGCCAGCACTTCTAATGGAGTTCAAAACACTGCTGAGCCATGTACGTGCATAAGTCGTAGGGACGCAAAACAAAATTAAAACAAGTAAAAGCGTGCTAAGTTCGGCCGAGCCGAATCTTATGTACCCTCCACAATGGATCGCATTTGTCGAGTTCTTTTTCCGGCATCTCTTCTTAGGCAAAACAAGTAAAAGCGTGCTAAGTTCGGCCGGGCCGAATCTTATATACCCTCCACCATGGATCGCATTTGTCGAGTTCTTTTCCCGGCATCTCTTCTTAGGCAAAACAGGATATAAGAAAAGATTTGCTCTGCTATTAAAACGATATCAAGATATGGTCCGGTTTATACCACAATTAAATTATATGTTGGAGACCTGTGTAAAATTTCAGCCAATTCGTATAAGAATTGCGTCCATTGGGGCTCACGAAGTAAAATAGAGAGAACGATTTATACGGGATCTGTATCGGGCTATAGATCGATTCAGACCATAATAAACACGTATGTTAATGGTCATGAGAGGATCCGTCGTACAAAATTTCATTCCAATCGGATAAGAATTGCGCCCTCTAGAGGCTCAAATAGTCAAGATCCCAGATCGGTTTATATAGCAGCTATATCAGGTTATCAACCGATTTGAACCTTATTTGACACAGCTGTTAAAATTCATAATAAAATACGTCATGCAAAATTGCATTTCAATCGGATAGGAATTGCGCCCTCTAGAGGCTCAAGATGTTAAGACCCAAGATCGGTTTATATGGCAGCTATATCAGGTTATAGACCGATTTGAACCATACTTGGCACAGTTATTGGATATTATAACAAAACACGTCGTGCAAAATTTCGTTCCAATCGGATAAGAATTGCGCCCTCTGGAGGTTCAAGAAGTCAAGACCCAAGATCGGTTTGTATGACAGCTATATCAGGTTATGGACCGATTTGAACCATACTGGGCACAGTTGTCAAAAGTCATAACAAAACTTATCGTGCAAAATTCCATTCCAATCGGATAAGAATTGCGCCTTCTAGAGGCTCAAGAAGTCAAGACCCAAGATCTGTTTATATGGCAGCTATATCAAAACATGGACCGATATGGCTCATTTACAATACCAACCGACCTACACTAATAAGAAGTATTTGTGCAAAATTTCAAGCGGCTAGCTCAACTCCTTCGGAAGTTAGCATGCTTTCGACAGACAGACGGACGGACAGACAGATGGACGGACATGGCTAGATCGACATAAAATGTCGCGACGATCAGGAATATATAAACTTTATGAGGTCTCAGACAAATATTTCGAGTAGTTACAAACAGAAAGACGAAATTAGTTTACCCCCCATCCTATGATGGACGGTATAAAAGGGCATTAAATTCGGCCGGGCAGAACTTTGGATACCCATCACCTCGGGTATATAGGTAAGACCCCTTTCGTTACAATCCGGTGAAAATTGGATAACTTATGCACCCAAATTCGGCACGGACATTGAGTGGTCTAATGTATATGTCACTATTCAATTTTGTAGAACAAAATATTGGTCTTTTGGGCAGATATAACCAATTATAAACCGATCTGAACCGTATCAAGGTCAGATATCGTGAGGCTCAGAAAAACTCACTGTTTCAAATTTCAGCGAAATCGGGTAATAAATGAAGCTTTTACGGCCTTCAGACCCCTTATCGGCAGATCGGTCTATATGGCAGCTATATCTTAATATAGTCCGATCTGAACTATATTTGGGTCGGATGTTGGGAGGTCTTAACCTAATCACTGTTTAAAATTTCAGCGAAATCGGTTAAAAACTAAAGCTTTTATGGCCTTCAGATCCCTTGTCGGGGGATCGGTCTATTTGGCAGCTATATCCAAATCCGGACCGATCTGGGCCAAATTGACGAAGGATGATGATGTTGGGAGGTCTTAACCTACTCACTGTTTAAAATTTCAGCGAAATCGGTTAAAAAATAAAGCTTTTATGGGCTTCAGACCCTTTATCAGGAGATCGGTCTATATGGCAGCTATATCCAAATGTGGACCGAACTAATCCATATTTAGGTCAGATGTTGGGAGGCTTAAAATAACCCACTGTTGCAAATTTCAACGAAATCGGTTAAAAAACGAATCTTTTATGGCCTTCAGACTCTTTATCGGGAGATTGGTCTATATGGCAGCTATATCTAAATATAGTCTGATCTAAACCATATATGGGTCGGATGTTGGGAGATCTTAACCTACTCACTGTTAAAAATTTCAGCGAAATCGGTTAAAAAATAAAGCTTTTATAGGCTTCAGACCCTTTATCGGGAGATCGGTCTATATGGCAGCTATAACTCAATATAGTCCGATCTGTACCATATTTGGGTCGGATGTTGGGAGGTCTTTACCTACTCACTGATTAAAATTTCAGCGAAATCGGTTAAAAAATAAAGCTTTTATGGTATTCAGACACTTTATCGGGGGATCGGTCTATATGGCAGTTATATCTAAATATAGTCCGATCTGTATTATATTTGGGTCGGGTGTCAGGAGGCTAAAAATAACCCACTGTTTCAAATTTCAGCGAAATCGGATAAAAAATAAAGCTTTTATGCCCTTCAGATTCCTTATCGGGGGATCGGTCTATATGGCAACTATATCCAAATTCGGACCGATCTGGGCCAAAATGGACGAAGGATGATGATGGGCCTAACACAACTCACTGTACCAAATTTCAGCATAATCGGATAATAAGTGTGGCTTTTATGGGCCTAAGACCCTTAATCGGAGGATCGGTCTATATGGCAGCTATATCCAAATCTTGATCGATCTGAACTATATTTAGGTCTGGTTTCAGGAGGCTTAAAATAACCCACTATTTAAAATTTCAGCGAAATCGGTTAAAAAATAAAGCTTTTATGGGCTTCAGACCCTTTCTCGGGGGATCGGTCTATATGGCAGCTATATCTCAATTTAGTCCGATCTGTGTTATATTTGGGTCGGGTGTCAGGAGGCTAAAAATAACTCACTGTTTCAAATTTCAGCAAAATCGGGTAATAAATAAAGCTTTGGTGGGCATCAGACCCCTTATCGGCAGATCGGTCAATATGGCAGCTATACCTTAATATAGTCCAATCTGAACCATATTTGGGTCTGATGTTGAGAGGTCTTAATCTACTCACTGCTTCAAATTTCTTCGAAATCGATTAAAAAATAAAGCTTTTATGGCCTTCAGATCCCTTATCGGGGGATCGGTCTATATGGCAGCTATATCCAAATCCGGACCGATCTGGGCCAAATTGACGAAGGATGATGAAGGGCCTAACACAACTCACTGTACCAAATTTCAGCATCATCGGATAATAAGTGTGGCTTTTATGGGCCTAAGACCCTAAATCGGAGGATCGGTCTATATGTCAGCTATATCCAAATCTTTACCGATATGAACTATAATTAGGTCGGGTTTCAGGAGGCTAAAAATGACCCACTGTTTCAAATTTCAGCGAAATCGGAAAAAAATAAAGCTTTAGTGGCCTTCAGACCCCTTATCGGGGGATCGGTCTATATGGCAGCTATATCTCTATATATAGTCCGATCTAAACCATATTTGGGTCGGATGTTTGGAGGCTTAAAACAAGCCATTTTTTTAAATTTCAGCGAAATCGGGTAATAAATAAAGCTTTTATGGGCTTCAGACCCTTGATCGGCAGATCAGTCTATATGGCAGCTATAACTCAATATAGTCCGATCAGTACCATATTTGTGTCGGAAGTTGAGAGGCTTAAAACTGCTCACTATTCCAAATTTCAGCGAAATCGGTTAAAAAATAAAGCTTTTATGGGCTTCGGACCCTTTATCAGGAGATCGGTCTATATGGCAGCTATATCCAAATGTGGACCGATCTAATCCATATCTAGGTCAGATATTGGGAGGCTTAAAATAACCCACTGTTGCAAATTTCAACGAAATCGGTTAAAAAATAAAGCTTTTATGTCCTTCAGACTCTTTATCGGCAGATCGGTCTATATGGCAGCTATATTTAAATATAGTTCGATCTAAACCATATTTGGGTCGAATGCTGGGAGGTTTTAACCTACTCACAGTTTAAGATTTCAGTGAAATCGGTTAAAAAATAAAGCTTTTATGGCCTTCAGACTCTTTATCGGGAGATCGGTCTATATGGCAGCTATATCTAAATATAGTCCGATCTAAACCATATATGGGTCGGATGTTGGGAGATCTTAACCTACTCACTGTCTAAAATTTCAGCGAAATCGGTTAAAAAATAAAGCTTTTATGGGCTTCAGACCCTTTATCAGGAGATCGGTCTATATAGCAGCTATATCCAAATATAGTCCGATCTGTACCATATTTATGTCGGAAGTTGGGAAGCTTAAAACTGCTCACTATTCCAAATTTCAGCGAAATTGGATAAAAAATAAAGCTTTATCGGGAGATCGGTCTATATAGCAGCTATATCCAAATATGGTCCGATTTGGCCCATTCAAGAACTTACCAGCGTGCATCAAAAAGACGTGTCTGTGCCAAATTTCAACTCAATATCTCAATTTTTGAAGGCTGTAGAGTGATTACAACAGACGAACGAACAGACAGACAGACGGACAAACGGACTTACGGACAGACGTACAGACAGACGGACGGACAGACGGACGGATGACATGGCTAGATCGACATAAAATGTCACGACGGTCAAGAATCTATATACTTTATGGGGTCTCAGACGCATATTTCGAGGTGTTACAAACAGAATGACGAAATTAGTATACCCCCATCCTATGGTGGATGGTATAAAAAGGACATTTAAATACAAAAAACATTAAAGTTTGCCTAAGGATGTTTACTAATTATGTTCATTTTTCTCTCTGCACTACAATAACAAATTGTTTGCTTTAGAAATTTGTAGCATTTCCTGTGCAAACTTATGGAGGAAGGCAAAGAAAATTCATTTATTGCCTTACTTGGTGTACTGACAAACCAGAGAGTAAATATTTAAAGAATTTGATTTTGAGTGGCACAAATTGAAAACTACCACCAATTAAAAGTTAAATGATCAATGGAACTCCTAATAGTTTCAATAAACAATTGAATTTGCCTGCAATTAATAATGAATGGCCGGCCTTGGGCAAATGTTTTGTTAGTTTTTGAACTTTGTGCAAACACTAAAATTTTAATTTTACTTCCACAAAACAAAGGTTGCAATTCGCAATGAACAAAGCTGGAAATTTTGAAAATGTGGCCCACAAATACCATTTGAAATTTATTGACACTAGAAAAAGAATTCAATATCCTTTGAACACCTTTAAATAGTTACACTGGAAACTAAGAAAATTTAAATTTCATGGAATACTTAATTAACAATCTGGTAAACAAAAAGAAAATATTCTTTGGCATATCCTGAACAGAGAGAGAGAGAGAGAGCGAACAATGCAATATTGAATTTTTAAATTTTACCAAATTCACCAAGCCAAGCAGCCCATGGATATATGGGAGGGGAGCTTCTTAGGAATGCCATACATTTCCTTGGTTCAATAACTTCCATTTATTTTACATTGAATTTACCTACCCAACTCTTGTGACGACTCTTGGGCTGCTACTGCTACATCTTCTGCTGCTGCTCCACCACCCCACTGTTCTCATGCGCAAGGACCTTCACAGAACAGAGCTTAAATTGTTTCCTTCCATTTGTATAGTCGTTCAGTGGCGCCACAACCACAACAGCAACAACGATGGCGTAAACAGCAAAATAAACATTCTAAAGATTATGGAGAATGTCTAAGCATTTCTTTCATACTTACCACACACACACACACATACACACTCACACACACTCATGCGTACCCTTGAATGGAATTTTCTTATGAAATTGTAAAATATTTTACTTTTACATATATGCCAATAGTAGGAGGTCAGGAAAAGGACAAGACAGCCTGACAAAATCTACAAGACTCCTAACAGATTTTCAGCTACAGATACGGGTAGAGGTACGGGTACGGGCACGGGTACGAGTACGCGTGCGACTATCATAAATTGAGATATTTATATGGTGAACTAATGTTGCAGGCGGCAATAGCCCCAAATTATTTACATTTAATAATGGCATAAGTAAAGAAAATTGTCTGATTGTGCCCGTATTCTCTTGGAAAATTATTTTTCATGTATTTATGTAAATAATTGCTAGATTATTTGTCTCATTGCAAGATGTTGAATATGTCAAACAACAACAAGTTAAAGCGTAATAAGTTCGGCAGGGCCGAATCTTTATATACTCCTCCCTATATGACAGCTATATCAGGTCATGGACTGATTTGAACCATACTTACCACAGTTGTTGGATACCATAACAAAAGACGTCGTGCAAAATTTCATTCCAATCGGATAAGAATTGCGCCCTCTGGAAGCTCAAGAAGTCAGGACTCAAGATCGGTTTATATGACAGCTATATCAGGTTATAAACCGATTTCAATTGTACTTGGCACAGTTGTTGCATGTCATAACGAAACACGTCGTGCAAAATTTCATTCCAATCGGATAATAATTGCGACCTCTAGAGGCTCAAGAAGTCAAGATCCCATATCGGTTTATATGGCAGCTATATCAGGTTATCAACCGATTTGAACCATACTTAGTACAGTTTTTGGATGTCATAATAAAACACGTCATGCCAAATGTCAGCCGAATAGAATAGGAATTGGGCCCTCTAGAGGCTCAAGAAGTAAAGTAGGGAGATCGGTTTATATGGGAGCTGCCTCAGGCTATAGACCGATTCGGACCATATACCAAAGTTGAAGGTTATGGGAAAAGCCGCTATTCCAAATTTCAGTCAAATTGGATAATAATTACGCCTTCTAGGGGCTCAAGAAGCCAAGGTCCCAGATCGGTTTATATGACAGCTATATCAGGTTATGAACCGATTTGAACCTATCTTAGCACAGTTGTTAAAAGTCATAGCAAAACACTTCGTGCAAAATTTCAGCCAAATTGGATAGGAATCGCGCCCTCTAGAGGCCTAAGAAGTCAAGACCCAAGATCGGTTTATATTACAGCTATATCAGGCTATTGACCGATTTGAACCAAACATAGTTGTTGGATATCATAACAAAAAACTTCGTGCCAAAATTTCTTTCAAATCGGATAAGAATTGCGCCCTCATGAGGCTGAAGAAGTCAAGATCCCAGACCGGTTTATATGACAGCTATATCAGGTTATGAACCGATTTGAACCTAACTTAGCACAGTTGTTAAAAGTCATAGCAAAACACTTCGTGCAAAATTTCAGCCAAATTGGATAGGAATTGCGCCCTCTAGAGGCTCAAGAAGTCAAGACCCAAGATCGGTTTATATTACAGCTATATCATGTTATAAACCGATTTGAATCATACTTGGCACAGTTGTTGGATGTCATAACAAAAAACTTCATACACAATTTCATTCAAATCGGATAAGAATTGCGCCCTCTAGTGGCTCAAGAATTCAAGACCCAAGATCGGTTTATATGGCAGCTATATCAAAACATGGACCGATATGCCCCATTGACAATCCCAATCGACCTACACTAATACAAAGTATTTGTGCAAAATTTCAAGCGGTTAGCTTTACTCCTTCGAAAGTTAGCTTGCTTTAGACAGACACACGAACGGACATGGCTAGATCGACATAAAATGTCACAACGATCAAGAGTATATACACTTTTTGGGGTCTCAGACGAATATTTCGAGTAGTTACAAACAGAATGAGGAAATTGGTATAGCCCCCATCCTATGGGGGAAGGTATAAAAACGAAAAGCCTAACATAAGTCACGGTGTCGGCTTTCGGCGAATTCATTCAGAAAATACTATGGCCCCAAAATTCTTAAATCGAGAGATTGGTCTATATGGGAGCTATGTATAAATCTGGATTGATCTGAGCCAAATTGAAGAGGAATATCGAAGGAACTAACACAACTCACTGCCGTAAATTTCAGCGAAATCGGATAATAAATGTGGCTTTTATGGGCCTAAGACCCTAAATCGGAGGATCGGTCTTTATGGCAGCTTTATTTAAATCTGGACCGATCGCGACCAAATTGAAGAAGGATGTCAAAGTGCCTAACGTAACTCACTGTCTCAATTTTCGCCGAAATCACACAGTAAATACCCCTTTTATGGCCCGAGAACCTTAAATGGAGAGATCGGTCTATATGGCAGCTATATCCAAATTTAGACCGATTTGTGCCAAATCGAAGAAAGATGTCGAAGGGCCTGACACAACTCAATATCCCAAATTTCGGCGAAATCGGAGAATAATTGCGAGTTTTATGGGCCTAAGGCCCTAAATCGGTGGATCGGTCTATATGGCAGCTAAATCCAAAACTGGACCGATCTGAGCCAAATTGAAGAGAGGCATCGAAGGGCCTAACACAACTCACTGTCCCGAATTTCGGCGGAATCGGACAATAAATGCGCTTTTTATGGGCCTAAGGCCCTAAATCTGCGGATCGGTCTATATGGCAGCTGTATCCAAATCTGAACCGATCTGAGCCAAATTGTAGAGGAATGTTACAGGGCTTAACACAACTCACTGCCCCAAATTTCGGCGGAATCGGACAATAAATGCGCTTTTTATGGGCCTAAGGCCCTAAATCGAGAAATCGGTCTATATGGCAGCTATATCCAAATCTGGACCGATCTGTGTCATATTGCAGAAAGATGTCGAGGGAAATAACACCACTTATTGCCCCAAATTTCAGCAAAATCGGCTAATAAGTGTGGCTTTTATGGGCCTTAGAGTAGGATGTCAAAGGGCCTAACACAACTCACAGCCCAAAATTTCAGCAAAATCGGAAAATAAATGCGCCTTTTATGGGCGCAAGACCTTAAATAGGCGGATCGGTCTATATGACAGCTATATCCAAATTTGGACCGATTTGTGCCAAATTGAAGAAAGATGTCGAAGGGCCTAACACAACTCACCGTCATAAATTTTAGCAAAATCGGGTAATAAATGTGGCTTTTATGGGCCTAAGACCCTTAATCGGAGGATCGGTCTATATGGCAGCCATATCCAAATCTGGACCGATCTTAGCCAAATTGAAGAAGGATGTCAAAGGGCCTACCACAACTCACTGTCTCAAATTTTAGCGACATCGGAGAATAAATGCGCCCTTTATGGGCCTAAAACCTTTAATCAATAGATCGGTATATATGGCAGCTATATCCAAATCTGGACCGTTCTGGGCCAAATGGAAGAGGATTGTTGACTGACCTATGACAACTCACTGTCCCAAATTTCAGCAAAATCGGATAATAAATGTGGCTTTTATTGGCCAAAAACCCTAAATCGGCGGATGGGTATATATGGAGACTATATCAATATATAGTCCGATATAGCCCATCTTCGAACTTAACCTGCTTATAGACAAAAAAGGAATCTGTGTAAAGTTTCTGCTCAATATCTCTATTTTTAAAGGCTGTAGCGTGATTTCAACAGACAGATGGACAGACGAACGGACATTACTAGATCGTCTTAGATTTTTAGGCTGAGGGGGTCAGAAATGGATATTTCATTCTTAGGTGGTGGGTATAAAAATATCATAGCTCATTCAAAAAACTTTTTACATACTATCCATGGAGGAGGCTATATAAGACTCGGCCCTGCCGGATATAATTTTCATTCAGGTGAACGACATCAAAGCTAATTTTTTGACAACTTGCTCTATACAAGAATATTATGAGACTGCCGGCTCTAAACAAAATTTGGAAATCTAAAATTTTTATATTGAGTTCAACAAAAGAAGTCTCTTTCTTCAATTCACAGACAAGGTGGGGAAATGTTAATTGCCATAAAGGATTTCAGGTTGGGATATCTTTTCCTAAATCGATGGAAATGATAATGCCATCAATCTTTTGTATATAAAAACGTTTCAGTTCTGTGGTTTCTGTTTCTGTGGTGTCACAAAGGGCCTAATTTTTGCCAACATAAAACGATTGCAGGCGACTACCACAGCCGAACTTAGCCTTGGCTGTATTACATTTAAATTATAGTTTCTACTCAAATAAGCCCATGTTTTAAAACATTTTAGAAAGTTCAAATGCCATTTAAAGCTCATGATGCTTAAAGGACAACCAAAGCTACTGATGCTCTGTTACAGTTCTTCTGTGAGCGTACAAACATAACCAATTCTTGCCAGTATCACTTTCACATAGTATTCTCACATAGACTTAAGGGCCCAGATCCATGGAAAGGCAAAAAAATCACGTAATTTTTATGCCATAAAAAGTGTTCCCTGACATTTTTATGATACTCGAGTTGCCAATGAGGTATGGGATACAATCTAAGTAAGATTTGCATGACCCATTTTGCTATGCGTATACACAAACATGCTGGTAGCTGTTGTCCTTGCCGGTATATGCTTTATGTTTTCACAGTGATTTGAAGTGTTATCGGTTAATTCAAATATTGACAACATCTGTATTGACATGCGGCACACAATGCCAGAAGTATTGGAGAGGTTATGTAAAGTACACCAGCACTAGAACGAACTAGTTTGTAGGCTTTAAATGAAAATGCATGGCAAACAAACCAATCTTGCCTTCACATTGCCATTTTGAACTTACTTTGCATGATTATGTCTAAGCAAATCTATTGATATGCAAGGATACTAAGGAAATATTAAATCTCTTGCCTAGGATTAAATACATAATTAACGACATTAATTCAGGGAATTTGCTTTAAATTATTTAAGAATGCAAGAAAAAGCTAAACTTAACTCTCTGTCCCAAATTTCGGCAAAATCAGATAATAAATGTGGCAAAACATTAAATCGAGAGATCGGTCCATATGGCAGCTATATCCAAATCTGGATCTATTTGTGCCAAGTTGCAGAAAAATGTCGAAGGGCCTGACACAACTCACTGTCCCAAATTTCAGCAAAATCAGATAATAAATGTGGCTTTTAAGGGCCTAAGACCCTAAATCGGCGTATCGGTCTATATGGCAGCTATATCCAAATCTGGGCCGATCTGGGCCAAATTAAAGAAGGATGTCGTATGGCCTTACACAACTCACTGTACCAAATTTCATCAAAATCGGATTATAAATGTGCATTTTATGGGCTTAAGACCCTAAATCGGAGGATCGGTCTATATGACAGCTATATGCAAATCTGAACCGATCTGGGCCAAATTGACGAAGGATATCGAAGGGCCCAACACAACTAACTGTCCGAAATTTTAGCCAAATTGGATTGTAAATGTGCATTTAATGGGCCTAAGACCCTAAATCGGAGGATCGGCCTATATGGCAGCTATATCCAAATCTAGACCGATCTAAGCCAAATTGACGAGGGATATCGAAGGGCCTAACACAACTCACTGTCCCAAATTTCAGCAAAATCGGATAATAAATGTGGCTTTTATTGGCCTAAGACCCTAAATCGGAGGATCGGTCTATATCAGTTGTGTATAACAAATTTTTTTTTTTTCAGTTGTGTATAACAAAATATTGGTCTTTTTAGTACCTATATCTTGTTTGTTTGTTTGTTTATTGATACCAGACATCACAAGATAAAAATCTTATAAGTGACGATGCCGGTTTAAGGAATGGATTACATCGAATATGTGTTAAGAAAAATATAAATAAAAAAGTAATTATATTATAAAATTTATCATAAGAGAATTTTTTTAGGAATTATACTTTAAATATAGTGTTTGAAGATTGTTTTCTTGAAAAGAGTAGCATTACTTATGGTTTGGATGTTGGATGGCAAATTGTTCCAAAGACGAATACTGTTGATTAAAAATTGTTTTTCAGAGTTTGAGGTTCGGAAGCGTGGTAGAATGATTTTTAGTCCTCTGCCAGATCGAGCAAAATGGAGATGATCATAAAGATATTTTGGCTGCTTAAGATAGATTATTTTTTGCAGTAAAATAACGCATTTCGCTTTGAGGAGGTTTTCGAAACTAATGTCGAATATTTTGTGGGCGAATTGAGAAATTCGGTCTCTCCTTTTCTTATTAAATATGTAGCGAGCAATGTTATTGTAGCTTACTTTTAGTTTGTTGAAGTCTCTCGAATCACAATTTGCGAAAATTTCACATCCATAAAGTAGAGTAGGTATAAGGTAAGATTTCGCTAAAAGCATACGTACTTGAAAAGGTGTAGAAGTCCGCACAGACCACAAACTTCGCAGCATTCCTTGAACTTTACCAACAGCTTTGTTTATATGATTAGTCCAAGTCAGTTTGGAATTGAATATTACACCAAGGTTGCAGGATGTATCAACAGTTTCTATTACCGAGTTGTTCAAAGTAGCTCTTACAGGAGGAATCTGGGTGGTTGATCGTTTTAAAATTTTCATCAGTTTAGTTTTTGACGGATTTAGACAGAGACTATTTTTACTCGCCCAGTTCTGGATTTCATTCAGATCGCAATTAATATTATTTATACATGATTGTACGCAATTTGGTTTAGCGCTGGAGAAAAGCTGAACATCGTCAGCGTACATTTGCACATTACAATGCATTGGAATATCAGGTAGATCATTTATGTATACAGAAAAAAGTAAGGGACCAAGGATAGAGCCCTGCGGAACACCTCTAGGTACATCAAGTGCCGCAGATGTTGTATCACCGACATTGACGGATTGACGGCGTCCGGTAATGTATGATGAAATCAGTTTACAGGCCGGTTTGGAGAAAAAGAAAAGTCTGTCAAGCTTCGAGATAAGAATATCATGGTTCACTGTGTCAAAGGCTTTACTGTGGTCCAGTAAAACCAGAAATGATACCATATTATTATCCATATTTTGTCTCAATTCTTCCACAACGTCAATTAATACAGTAGAGCAGTTTCTTTTTGTTCGAAAACCAGATTGTCTATCATTCAAAAGACCTCTGAAACTCAGGAAGGCATCTATTTGAGTATTTATAATACGTTCCAAAGCTTTAGAGAAAAACGGCAGGATAGCAATCGGACGGAACTCTGAATTCTGTTTGGGTATCGGTATAGTTTTTGCCAATTTCCAGTCTGTTGGGAACGTTGACTTTGTAAGAATGTTGTTATAAATGTGTGTGACAAATGGAAGTATTTTCGGCAGTACCAATTTGGCAAATCTAGGATGTATGCCATCAGATCCCATTGCGTCAGACTTTATGGTTGCAAAACTTTGTAAGACTTCTTCGGGACTAACACATCTAAACGAGAATGTGTCTTCAATCTGTGCTGTAGAAATATTAGAATAAGTGTTTGTGCCAGGGTCCACAGTATTTATTTTCAAAAAGTTTTCATTTATCTCATCTAGGTCAGAGATAGAAAGACAATCAGTGTTGGTATTGGATTTCGATCCAATTCCTATGTTCCTTATTTCTTTCCATTTTCGCTTACTATCAATTGCATTTTCGAATTTCCTTTTATAGTACTGCTTTTTGGACTCGTTAGTCTTTTTGAGCACATCTCTTCTAGCGGATTTAAACGTGTCATACAGTGTAGGCAGTCTATAACGTTTCCATCTTTTATATGCCAAATTTCGAACGCTGATCAAGTGCTTGATTTCAGGAGTAAACCATGGCTGTTGTTTTCTGTTAGTATAAATGACTTTGACAGGAACGCATGTGTCGTAAATTGAGCAAAGGTTATGATTTAGGAAGGAAACTTGTTCGTCAATGGCAGCTATATCCAAACCTGAACCGATCTGGGCCAAATTGACGAAGGATATCGAAGGGCCTAACACAACTCACTGTCCCAAATTTCAGCAAAGTCGGATAATGAATGTGGCTTTTGTGATCTAAGACCCTAAATCGAAGGATCGGACTATATGGCAGCTATATGTAAATCTGGACCGATCTTAGCCAAATTGACGGAAAATGTTAAAAGGCCTAACATAACTCACTGTCCTAAATTTCAACAAAATCGGGTAATAAATGTGGCTTTTATGGGCCAAAGGCCCTTAATCGGAGGATCGGTCTATATGGCAGCTATATCCAAATCTGTACCGTTCTGAGCCAAATTGGCGGAAGATGTCAAAAGGCCTAACACAACTCACTGTCCCAAATTTCAACAAAATCGGGTAATAAATGTGGGTTTTATGGGCCTAAGACCCTTGATCGGAGGATCGGTCTATATGGCAGCTATATCCAAATCTGAACCGATCTAAGCCAAATTGACGAAGAATATCGAAGGGCCCAACACAACGAACTGTCCGAAATTTCAGCCAAATTGGATTGTAAATGTGCATTTAATGGGCCTAAGACCCTAAATCGGAGGATCGATCTATATGGCAGCTATATCCAAATCTAGACCGATCTAAGCCAAATTGACGAGGGATATCGAAGGGTCTAATACAACTCACTATCCGAAATTTCAGCAAAATTGGATAATGAATGTGGCTTTTGTGATCTAAGACCCTAAATCGAAGGATCGGTCTATATGGCAGCTATATCCAAATCTGAACCGATCTGAGCCAAATTGACGAAGGACATCGAAGGGGCTAACCCAACTCACTGTCCAAATTTCAGCAAAATCGGGTAATAAATGTGGCTTTTATGGGCCTAAGACCCTTAATCGGAGGATCGGTCTATATGGCAGCTATATCCAAATCTGAACCGATCTAAGCCAAATTGACGAAGGACATCGAAGGGCCTGACACAACTCACTGTCCGAAATTTCAGCAAAATCGTATAATAAATGTGGGTTTTTTGGGCCTAAGATCCCAAATCGGCGGAGCGGTCTATATGGCAGCTGTATCCAAATCTGGGCCGATCTAGGCCAAATTGAAGAAGGATATCGAAGGGCATAGCATAACTCACTGTCCCAAATGTCAGCAAAATCGGATAATAAATGTGGTTTTTACGGGCCAAAGACCCTAAATCGACCGATCGGTCTATATGGGTGCTATATCAAGATATAGTCCGATAAAAGAATCGGCGCAAAGTTTCAGCTCAATATCTCTATTCTCTCATTATCTTGATCTCTTCATAGGATTTTTGCCATCCTACCGGCAGTTTCGCTGTTTCACATTGTTATGCGCGCATTCGTCGACCACGCCCTTAACTCGGACTTCGTCAACCGGAAAGTCTTCGGGTTTACTAAGTTTATTGATGACAGTCCTTATGCCTTCACTGCCAACTCGTCTGCTCTTTCATTCCCTCTTACTCCGCTATGACCCGGCACCCAAACGATGCAGATTTTGCCATCCTCAGAGAAGGCGTTAATCTTCTTCTTATACTCCAAGACTGTTAAGACCTTACCGCCCCAGTTAAGAGCTTACCGTCCTAGTTAAGACCTTACCGTCCCAGTTTACTGTCCGTAAAGTTGTTCACACTCGACGTCCTCGTGTTAATACCACAACCATTTCACGCATCCCGCTATCGGCCGATAGCGGATACGATACTCCAGTATCGTATTATGGTCAGGCAGTCGAAAACAGATTTCAGTGTTGGGGTTCTCAATGTGAGGTCTACATTGAGAACCCAAGCAAAACTCCATCCTCTAGATTTGATCCATCTGTATAGCACGATCTCCCAATAGCAGAGTCCCGTTAATCTAAAATTGTGCCACTAGCAGCAGTGGCTCGCACTCGTCCTCAAGTGTCATTTTTGGTATCCGATCGGAAACCTCTTCTAATCCATCCGTGTTTCCTATTATCGACTCGATTATAGCACGATGGTATGGCCTGCTCCTATCCTTTATCCATTCTCCCATCGCCTTAGTTCTCATAGATGAAGGGACTGCGTCACACTTAATCTGTATGTCTATGGGTCGGGTAACTAGAAAAGTTCCCAGTGCCCTAATGGGCGTGGTCCTCTTCGCTCCACCTATGCCCAGACAACATGTTCTCTGAACCAAGTGTTTTATTATACCCTCCACCATAGGATGCGGGTATACTGTTTTACGTCATTCTGTTTGTAACACCTCGAAATATGCGCCTGAGACCCCATAAAGTATACATTGGGTTGCCCAAAAAGTAATTGCGGATTTTTTTAAAAGAAAGTAAATGCATTTTTAATAAAACTTAAAATGAACTTAAATCAAATATACTTTTTTTACACTTTTATTCTAAAGCAAGCTAAAAGTAACAGCTGATAACTGATAGAGGAAAGAATGCAATTACAGAGTCACAAGCTGTAAAAAAATATGTGAACGCCGACTATATGAAAAATCCGCAATTACTTTTTGGGCAACCCTACATACTTGGTCGTCATGTCATCTTAAGTCGATCCAGCCATGTCCATCCGTCTGTCCGTCCGTCCATCTATCGGTCGAAAGCACGCTAACTTTCGAAGAAGTAAAGCTAGTCGCTTGAAATTTTGCACAAACACTTTTTATTAGTGTAGGTCAGTTGGGATTGTAAATGGGCCAAATCGGTCCATGTTTTGATATAGCTGCCATATAAACCGATCTTGGGTCTTGATTTCTTGAGCCGCTAGAGGGCACAATTCTAATCCGATTTGACTAAAATTTTGCACGTGGGGTTTTGGTATCACTTCCAACAACTGTGTTAAGTATGATTTAAATCGGTTCATAATCTGGTATAGCTGTCATATAAACCGATCTTGGATCTTGACGTCTTGAGCCACTAGAGGGCGCAGTTCTTATTCGATTTGGTTGAAATTTTGCATTATGTTCCAAAGTATGACTTGTTTGTGCATCACAGCCGAGGACGAAACCATCTGATGCACTGAATTTAATGCTAAGCGTAATGCCTGTATAAATCGTGGCTATGCGAATTGTTGCGATCACTGCTGTAAGGCTATGGGAGCTTTCCCTTTGATCATGCGGCGGCTATGTGTCTTTGTTGTTATCTTTCATATTCTCGATATGTGGCAGTCAGTGTGGATAACACATTGCCTGAGTCCCTTTTTGTTTAAAAAGTATTCTACCTTAATTCCTAATACAAACGATTGGAACTACTGTATCCCAGTTATATAGACTTCTATGTGAATAGTTCCAAATTAGATAACCAAGTGGGATGTGGGGTGTACTCTGAAGAATTTGGTCTGGTCATATTGAGAAAGTTACCCCAGCACTGTGGTGTGTATCAAGCGGAGATCCTTGCAATTAGGAAAGTGGTGGAAAGGCCTAGATAGAATGCCATAACGACGATTGGCACAAATATCTTCTCAGACATCCAGATGCAAATTTGCCCATGAACATTCCATTAAGGAACAGGGGCAAACTTCTCACATATCAATGAGTACAGACTGTTTAAAGTTTTAAGCTCAGAAAAAAGGGGCCTCCTTTTATAGCCGAGTACGTATGACGTGCCACAGTGCAACACCGCATTGAGGAGAAGTTTTTACATGGCAAAGTATCTCACAAACGTCGTCAGCATTAGGAGAAGATAACCACTGCTGACCATTTTTTTTTTTTGATATTCTCGCCAGGATTTAATCCTATGCGTTCAGCGTCATAGGAGGACATGGAAAATTCTGCGCTACGGTAACATCCAGCCTACCATTAAATCCCCGGAAAACGTGTACCTGAATTTAAAAACCTCCCTCGACTGTGGCGGATCTCTCATTGAGATATGTGAGCAGTTCAAATTTCACCCGTTTTACGTGCAGGACCCCAGAGATATCCCAGAGAATTGTAAAGCGGACGAGTTTGAGGGACTCGAAAGTACCTTGCATATTCTAGGAGAACTGGAATCTGTGGTTATGCCTCTAGCGACATGTTAGCTAAGTCTTTATGATCAGGCTCGAAGGACAACGAATGGTAGATGATCATAAAGGGCGGGTTGTGAATTAATCTAGACTTGAAGAGGTCTACCGCTTTGCTTTCGCTGGCTAGAACAGAGGTCTCAGTTATAGTGTCCTTCGTAAGAGGTCACTCTCTGACAAAACATGCTAACATACTGAAGGTTGCAAGTATCGACTTCTGCAGAAGCTGTGAGGACGTCGAGGAAGAAAAGGCTCTGGCAGTCAGAAGGAGTTCCACTATATGTTCTCATCTCTTTGAGAGATTGTCTGATTTAGTTAATGAGATTTTTTCGCAAGTTGTTGAGCTTCTTAAATCAATCTGAATGGTTCAACGGTAGAAACTAGAAGGCATCTTCCTTCTTCTGTTCCTGTGGTAACACAATTGACGAACACGTTTAAGTGAGTCTGATGGCATGCTGAACACCAGGGTTCGAATCCTGGCGAGAATAGCTCGAAAAAAAAGATTTTCAGCGGTGGCGATATTTGTGAGGCATTATGACGTGTAAAAACTTCTCCCCAAAGAGTTGTCGCACTGCGTCACACTCTTCGCAATCGGCTATGAAAAGGAGGTCCTTATCATTGAGCTTAAACTTGAACACCGACGGCACTTATTGAAATGTGAAAAGTTTTCTTCTGATCCTTAATGCCATGCTCATGGGCAAATATGCAGTTTGCAACCTACCAAAGTTACAATTTGGACATGGGTTTTTGAGATAAACTTTTTCATCTTGGCGACGTTGTTAGCGCTATAGATATAAATCTTCCAGGAGGCTTGCTGTGTTGCTTTGATCATCTTAATGCATTTTTTGAGCCGTGTGTAATATACATCTCAACAAACTTTCGTGTGTTTACAACGTGCTCTGTTACAAAGTCTAAGGATCTCTTTCCCAAGGTTGAGAACGTCCCCTGTCATCCAATGTTTTTCTTGGGCTACTATTCTTTCTGGAAGAGCACATCTATCTTCGAAAGACCCCACCGTTGCCCACATAATCCTGTTGACATTGTCGTCAATGTCTTCTATGCTTATTTTGCCCAAGTCTTCTTCTGATAAGTCCTCCAAATTTTGTCCAGTTCGCTTTCAACTTATTACGAAAGCTTATCGGCTTCGGCGCTGTCCGTGCTATTCTAAACCTTAAGTAGCCATGGTCAAAGAATAAGAGCTCCATAGAGACCCCTCAATTCTTAACCTCATCGGTTAGATTTTCCAAACATATCGTCATAACACACTACTGCTTTAGTGAAAATTTTCTTCAAACCTATCAAAATGTTAACAAAATTTGATTTTAATATGCAGCCCTATTGAATTTCGATTAACTTCGTACAACATTTGATTATGAATCTGTATATGGCTTTGATAAGGGTATAGTGACGAAAGTTCAATGTGCTTTTGTCCTTATTTCATATCAAATTATTAAATCTCTTCATGGGTAACTTGTAACACCTGAGTCTAGAATGAAACCCAAAGGCATTAGCCCAAGAAGTTTTCTGTGCAGAGCCTTGCCTTGCAAATTCAAAATCAAAATTAATTCATGATAATACCAAGCCTCTTTAGTGCCTTAACTAAGATGCTACTCTGAGAAAATATGCCAATCGAATTGATGTTGGCCATTATTCTCTGGATGGGTGTTGGTGTTGTTGTTGTTTTCTTGTCATCTTCACATTTTTTTTTTACCTTTGACTTGAAGAACAAAATTTGTAACACCTGTGTTGAATGTTTGCCGCTTAGATTGATAATCGATTCGCAAAATGAATCCAGGGAAAAATACTTTGAAATAGAAGAGTACCAAATTAACCCCTTTTAGGGGCAATGGCTGGCATTGGCGCCTTGATTGTCATGTCCTTTGTAAACCTTATCTTCATAATCCTTTGGATATTTTGTCATAAATATTTGAGAAAGTTTTTGGGGTTTATGCAATATTTTGACTTTCAACCTTCAGGGCTGGCTGGCTGGCTGCCAATGGCCGCCCCAGCCCAACTTCACTCTTCCATCCACCTTTTGAGCCGTTCAATGAGCAGGAACGCAACCAAAAACCAAAAATTTACATTGCCGCTGCGAGATGGGCAATAAAAAGTGTTACGACATTTCATAAATGCGCCTTTAAATGAGTTTTACACTCTCAATTGACCCCTTTTGCGTGCTTCCAATTCACAAATCATTTTCAGCCACATTGTTAGCACGACACAAAAATGCTCGTTACACCAAAATTCCAACCTACCAGCCAGCGTCTTGCTACTGCAAGCACCCCACAGCCGAGTTGGTAGTGCTTACTAAGATTATTCGTTTGGAAAGGACTTAACCTCCATATTTCAGTAATGGTTATGAATTCTGTGGCGATAAGAAAGTTCTTCTTGGGCTTACATCAATGTCTATGTCTAGGTTGGCCAATAGTGTCTGCCACACCATATCAAGCAAGGCCATGGATGCGGATGAGCTGAAATGAGCTGAGCAGAAGGTAGTTTGCAGATTGCTCGATGGCGGCGCAGCGCAAGTAAATTCCACAAAAGTCGTGGAATGCAGAGGGTCGAGTAGCTTCTGTTCTGATGGCGAATGTGACTAGCATGCCTGTCATGCATGACAAACATGAAAAAGGACTTGAGTGTCATCAGAACTGACACAGTAAAAATGTTGTGAGGGCGCCATTGTGTTAAATGTAGAAATATTACTTACACTCACACACCCTCTTAAGTGGGTGGCAAATATGTAAACTCCATACACACACACACACACACCCACACATGGTAACATGCATGCATAAACATAAACCATAAAGACATGCATACGTACACACACATAACACTGTAATTTACAGTGTTATGAAATGGCCAAGTGGCAAATTGTGTGACACGAGTGATTACTTTGGGGCTATAAACATGTGAGCTCCATTATCAGGATATCAACGAAAATTATAGAGGGCATATATACTTTTTTAAGTTTCATATGGGACTAGGTAGCAGATAAGGGTGATCCCATGATCCCATAGAAAAGAAATATGTACAATATTCAGGAATATTTAAGGAAAATTACGTTTTGTTTCAACTAAGTTCTCTATAGGTTCGCCCTGGTAACCGATCGTGGGATCGAGACCTACTAGAGCCTGATCTGTCTTTACTGTGGTATCACAAGAAACTAAAATAGTCTAAGTATGTTAAAGCAAGTGAAAGCGTGCCAAGTTCGGCCAGGCCAAATCTTATATACCCTCCACCATGGATCGCATTTGTCGAAATCCTTTCCCGGTATCTCCTGATCGGAGCCAATTTGACGAATGATGTCGAAGGGCCTAGCACAATTCACAGTCTCAAATTTCAGTAAAATCGGATAATAAATGTGGGGCCTAAGACCCTATATATCCAAATCTAGACCGATCTGAGCCATATTAACGAAAGATGTCGAAGGGCCTTAGAAATCCAAATTTCAGCGAAATCGAATAATAAATGCGGCATTTATGGGCCTAAGACCCTAAATCGGCGGATCGGTCCATATGGCAGCTATATCCAAATCTGGACCGATCGGAGCCAATTTGACGAATGATGTCGAAGGGCCTAGCACAATTCACTGTCTCAAATTTACTGAAATTTAATAAATGTGGGGCCTAAGACCCTAATTCGGCGGATCGGTCTATATGGGGGCTATATGAAGATTTGCAGGGATACCAAACTCAGACACGGCTTGAAATACCTTTGAACATATAAGGCTATCGAAAGCATTTAAGTAGTCAACAAAGAGATGGCAGGTCTTGATTTGTCCTTCTCAAGCCTTTTCCAGGGTTTGGCGCAGTTTGAATATCTGACCTAGAGTGGATTTACCAGGTCTAAAGCCGCTTTGATAGGGCCCAATTATCTCATTGACTTTATTTTTTTTTATTATTTTAATCTTTTACACAGTACGCTCGAGAGTATCTTGTATGCGATGTGGAGGAGACTTATTCCCCTGTAGTTGGCACATTCCGCCTTGTCTCCTTTCTTGTGTACGGGACATAGTATGCTGAGGTTCCAATCATCGGATATGTGTTCTTCTAGCCAGATTGCGCAGATAAGCTGATGCATACGCCTTATCAGTGTGTCGCCTCCGCTCTTAAATAGTTCAGCGGGTAATCCGTCGGCTCCTGCTGCCTTGTTGTTCTTTGGTCGGGTCACTGCTACATGGACCTCATTCTGACTAGGAAGTAAACATTCTATACCATCATCAGGGATTGGTTCTGGGGTATCCTCTGCGCCGCCAACATTGGACACTAGCAGTTGGGTAAAATGTTCTTTCCATATCCTCAGCATGTTGTCTGTGTCAGTTACCAGATTTCCTTCTTTGTCTCTGCAGGAGGATGTGCCTGCACCAAAGCCATCGGTTTGATGTTTAATTCTTTGGTAGAATTTCCGGACTTCATTCTGACTCCTGTACATCTCAATTCGCTCGCACTCACATCTTTCCATTTCCTTTTTCTTTCTGCGGAATAGACGTTTCTCCTCTCTCCTTTTCTCCCGATACCTCTCCTTCATCTGGCGCGTTGCTACTGATTGCAGGGTTGCTCTATATGGCGCATTCTTGGCTTCAGTAGCATCTCGACACTCTTGGTCGTACCATGGGTTTTTTGGAGGAGGCTTTCGGTACCCAAGTACGGATTTCGCGGCATTTTCCATGGAGTGGGCAATAGTTTGGCATCACAATGAACTAAAATAGGATAAAGTGACATTAAGTTCGGTCGGGCCGAACATTGGATACCCACCACATCGGATATATATATATATACTAGCCGAACCGGGCCCGCTCCGCTGCGCCTTCTTCAACTCTCTAATATCATGCTATTATAGCCTATGACGCTGAACGCGTTCGAATCCTGGCGAGAACATCGGAAAAAGCGGTGGTTGGCGACATTTGCGAGGTACAATGCCATGCATGGTCATTTAAAAATGTTCGATCTCGGCTATAAAAAAAAAGGTCCCTTATCATTGAGTTTGAACTTGGATCCGAAAGCACTCATTGATGTGTGAGAAGTTTGCCCCTGCTCGGTTCCTGGTAGAAGAGTAATCAGAAGTGCTTTTAGGGGGATCGATGGCACCTCTGACATTTCGACTCAAATATGGATATCAAATTCGTGTTGCACTTCCAAATCCCTTTAATTTGAGCCTCATATTACCATGGCCGGTAAATATGAACCGTTTGGAGGGTGTTTTGGGGCTGGGGCGGCCACCGGCACTTTGCACTGAAAATAGATATCAAATTCGATTTTTATTCCCAGCGGAAATGAAGTTCAGTTAAGGGGGTGCTTTAGGGCGTACCCCAAATGTGTGTCAATCATAATGTGTCAAAAAACCCATTTGACGTATCTTTAGCAGGAAATGCCCCACCTAGACTTGAACGCAAATTTTTATGTCATATTCGTAATCTACACCCTACTACTTTTCATTTGAGTCGCATATAGCCATGGTCGGCTAATATGCCCATTTGGGGGTATTTGGGGCGTGGGCGACCTCCCATTACTTGGACCCAATGTTTTAGGCCATATTTGCAATGTACTGCTTAATACTTTTCAATTGAGTCCCATATTGAGATGAACTTGAATATATCCGTTTAGAGGAGTTTTGGGGTTGGTGGGTCCGCTGGGTACTTGGAACCAATTTTAATACCCTCCACCATTGGATGGGGATATACTAATTTCGTCATTCTGTTTGTAACTACTCGAAATATTCGTCTGAGACTCCATAAAGTATATATATTCTTGATCGTCGAGACCTTTTATGTCGACCCAGCCATGTCCGTCCGTCTGTCCGCCCGTCTGTCTGTCGAAAGCACCCTAACTTTCGAAGGAGTAAAGCTTGCCGCTTGAAATTTTGCACAAATACTACTTATTAGTGTAGGTCGGTTGGGATTGTAAATGGGCCACATCGGTCCATGTTTTAATATAGCTGCCATATAAACCGATCTTGGGTCTTGACTTCTGGAGCCTCTAGAGGGCGCAATTCTTATCCGATTTGAATGAAATTTCGTACGACGTATTTTGTTATAATATCCAACAACTGTGTCAAGTATGGTTCAAATCGGTCAATAACCTGATATAGCTATTATATAAACCGATCTTGGGTCTTGACTTCTTGAGCCTCTAGAGGGCGCAATTCCCATCCGATTTGATTGAAATTTTGCACGTGGTATTTTGTTATGATATCCAACAACTGTGCTAAGTATGGTTTAAGTTAGCCCATAACCTGATATAGCTGTCATCTAAACCGATCTAGGGTCTTGAATTTTTAAGCCCCTAGAGGGCGCAATTATTATCCGATTTGAATGAAATTTTGCTCGACGTGTTTTGTATTGATATCCAACAACTGTGCCAAGTATGGTTCAAATCGGACCATAACCTGATATAGCTGCCATATAAACCGATCTTGGGTCTTGACTTCATGAGCCACTAGAGTGCGCAATTCTTATCCGATTGGAACGAAATTTTGCACGACATATTTTGTTATGATATCCATCAACTGCCAAGTATGGTTAAAATAGGAATATAAACTGATATAGCTGCCATATAAACCGATCTTGGGTTTTGACTTCTTGAGCCACTATAGGACACAATTCTTATCCGATTGGAACGAATTTTTGCCCGAGGTGTTTTGTTATGATATCCAACAACTGTACCAAGTATGGTTCAAATCGGTCCATAACCTGATATAGCTGTCATATAAACCGATCTTGGGTCTTGACTTCTTGAGCCTCTAGAGGGCGCAATTCCCATCCGATTTGGCTGAAATTTTGCACGACGTGTATTGTTGTGATACCCAACAACTGTGTTAAGTATGGCTTAAATCGGACCATAACCTGATATAGCTGTCATATAAACCGATCTTGGGTCTTGACTTCTTGAGCCTCTAGAGGGCGCAATTCCCATCCGATTTGGCTGAAATTTTGCACGAGGTGTTTTGTTATGTTATCCAACAACTGTGCCAAGTATGGTTCAAATCGGACTATAACCTGATATAGCTGTCATATAAACCGATCTTGGGTCTTGACTTCATGAGCCTCTAGAGGGCGCAATTCTTATCCGATTGGAACGAATTTTTGCCCGAGGTGTTTTGTTATGATATCCATCGACTGTGCTAAGTATGGTTTAAGTTAGCCCATAACCTGATATAGCTGGCATATAAACCGATCTTGGGTCTTGACTACTTGAACCTCTAGAGTGCGCAACTCTTATCCGATTTGGCTGAAATTTTGCACGAGGTGTTTTGTTATGATATTCAACAACTGTGCCAAGTATGGTTTAAGTTAGCCCATAACCTGATATAGCTGCCATATAAACCGATCTTGGGTCTTGACTTCTTGCGCCACTAGAGGGCGCATTTCTTATCCCATTGGAATGAAATTTTGCACGACGTGTTTTGTTATGATATCCAACAACTGTGCTAAGTATGGTTCAAATCGGACCATAACCTGATATAGCTGTCATATAAACCGATCTTGGGTCTTGACTTCTTGAGCCTCTAGAGGGCGCAATTCCCATCCGATTTGGCTGAAATTTTGCATGACGTATTTTATTCTTACTTTCAACAACTGTGTCAAATAAGGTTCAAATCGGTTCATAACCTGATATAGCTGCCATGTAAAACGATCTGGGATCTTGACTTCTTGACCCCTAGAGATCGCAATTATTATCCGATTTGCCTGAAATTTTGTACGACGGATTCCTTCATGACCATCAACATACGTGTTTAGTATGGTCTAAATCGGTTTATAGCCTGATACAGCTCCCATATAAATCGATCTCTCTATTTTACTTCTTAAGCCCCCAATGGGCGCAATTCTTATTCGAATTGGCTGACATTTTACACAGGTCTCCAACATATAATTTGCAATAATTGTGGTCCAAACCGGACCATATCTTAATATCGCTTTAAAAGCAGAGCAAATCTTTTCTTATATCATTTTTTGCCTAAGAAGAGATGCCGGGAAAAGAACTAGAGAAATGCGATCCATGGTGGAGGGTATATAAGATTCGGCCCTGCCAAACTTAGCACGCTTTTACTTGTTACATTATATGATTGAATTATTTCACAAAATTTACGAATAAATTATCTACGAGAACGGTTTCCCCCATTACTTTTAATATTTAAAACATTTTCAATTAAAAATGTTTTAATGTTCTACATGTTATTGCACAAATACACCAAAAACAACAACACACAAAAAAACACGTACAACACTCTCAGGGGAATATATGTCCATTTGCATGTAGACTTGTAGTCGTATATGAACATGTCAATTTCAAGGACAGTCAGAAAATCAGGAACATTTCATATTTCCACAAAAGTCCTTTGCAACCACAATGTCATGCTTGAACGCTCTTGGCACTGACACATATTATTGCTAAAAACCCCAAATCATTAAAAACACTGTGCCCGCACCGCAATGGGTACAACAGAAATGACAAAATGAACCGACCACGGTCATGCACAGTGAAGACCAAAAACAAAAAAAAAAAACATACAGCAAAGGAAAGGAAGACTCACTCCCTCTCAACAATAACAGCAGCAACATTCCATATCATCGCAGTTTTGGTATGCTTTGGAGGATGTTGAGAGTGGGAGAGCTAGGGCCGCATGTTGATGTTGTAGCATACTTTGGGGGGTTTTTGAGCAAAGATTTATGTGAAGGATGTTTTTGTGTGAATTTGAATGTTGTAACGTTTTTCGTTATTTCTCATGGCGGCAACATCAACAACAACAACGACAACGCCATGACACGGTTAAGGGACACCAGAGATATTCATTCGTTTTATGTCCTGTTTGTCGAGGAATGTCAAAATTTAAGTGTTTAGTTTAATGCCGGATTAAAACATTGCGCCTTGAATACCAAACAACAACAACAACAACATCCCGGCCATTTGTCGGCCCCCTTTGTAGTAGCTGGTAGCTAAAGCCTTTCGTCCCTTTTGTCAATTTGGTCGGTGATTTAAATAAAGTGTAGCAGCTTTGATAAATTGAAAATCATGTTTCACAACGATACGAATCTAAATTTGAAGCGGCTTAGTGACGCTTAAAATAAGGACATTGTCCTTCTTATTGAAAGTCATTTCAGTTTTCTTCTGAAGCCCCCTCCTCCCCCAACCCCCCAAAAGATAATCACACGCAAATTAAATTGATAAACGGGCAAATTTGCATACACTTGTAGACAATGTTGGCCTTGGGTGGGGAAATGGCATTGAAAACTCCTTTCGCTTGGTGAAAATGTGTCATATGAAGCATTCATAAGTAGCTTAAAAGGGAGAAGAGGTATATCAGAACTGTCAAATAGTGGTGATAAAGATGGGAATTGATAAGCGAAAGGGTTTTCGAGATGGGCAATTAAATTTTTATTGATTTTAAGCCCAACATCACAGCAATCGGACAGAGGAATTTTTATAGTTTTGGGAAACAACAAATCAGATTTCTAATATCAGGAGCAGGAAGGTGCCTCCTAGTTTCTACCGTTGAACCATGCACATTGCGTAAAAAAACAGCAAAAAGTCCAACAGAAGCAGGAAGAAAAAAAAACAGCAAAAAATCCAACAATCTTAAAAAATCCATCAATTTTGAACCCATAGCAGCTATATCTAAATATATATTAAGGGTCTAACACAACTCATTGTACCACATAAATCGGTTAAAAGAATACACCTTCTATGGGCCTTAGCACTTAAACTGAGAGAACGGTATATGACAGATATATCCAAATATAGACGGATATGAGCCATACAGAGCACGGATGTCGAAGAACTTAAAAGGGCTCACTCTGCCTAATTTCAGAGAAATCGTACAATAATTGCGCATTTTATAGGTCCAAGCATTTTAACTGGGAGAACAGTCTTTATGGCATTTATATCTAAACATACACCAATCTGGGTAATATTGAACACGAATGTCAATGAGCCTAACACAACCCACTGTGTCAAATTTCATTGAAATTGAGTGATAATCGCGCTTTTATGATCCCAAGAACTTAAATTGGGAGTTTGGTATATATGGCAGCTATATACAAATAAAGAGCGATCTTGACCATACTCGGTACGAATGTTTAAGG
>NC_081555.1:39641029-39687307 GCF_963082655.1 Stomoxys calcitrans
ACATTGAGTGGTCTAATATATATGTCACTATTCAATTTTGTAGAACAAAATATTGATCTTTTTGGCAGATATATCCAATTATAAACCGATCTGAACCATATCAAGGTCGGACATCGTGAGGCTCAGAAAAACTCACTGTTTCAAATTTCAGCGAAATCGGATAATAAATAAAGCTTTTATGGGCTTCAGTCCGGTTATTGGCAGATCGGTCTATATGGCAGGTATATCTCAATATAGTCCGATCTGAACTATATTTGGGTCGGATGTTGGGAGGTCTTAACCTACTCACCGTTTCAAATTTCTTCGAAATCGATTAAAAAATAAAGCTTTTATGGCCTTCAGATCCCTTATCGGGGGATCGGTCTATATGGCAGCTATATCCAAATCCGGACCGATCTGGGCCAAATTGACGAAGGATGATGAAGGGACTAACACAACTCACTGTACCAAATTTCAGCATCATCGGATAATAAGTGTGGCTTTTATGGGCCTAAGACCCTAAATCGGAAGCAATATCCAAATCTTGACCGATATGATCTATATTTAGGTCGGGTGTCAGGAGGCTAAAAATGACCCACTGTTTCAAATTTCAGCGAAATCGGAAAAAAATAAAGCTTTAGTGGCCTTCAGACCCCTTATCGGGGGATCGGTCTATATGGCAGCTATATCTCTATATATAGTCCGATCTAAACCATATTTGGGTCGGATGTTTGGAGGCTTAAAAAAAGCCATTTTTTTAAATTTCAGCCAAATCGGGTAATAAATAAAGCTTTTATGGGCTTCAGACCCTTTATCGGCAGATCAGTCTATATGGCAGCTATAACTCAATATAGTCCGATCAGTACCATATTTGTGTCGGAAGTTGAGAGGCTTAAAACTGCTCACTATTCCAAATTTCAGCGAAATCGGTTAAAAAATAAAGCTTTTATGGGCTTCAGACCCTTTATCAGGAGATCGGTCTATATGGCAGCTATATCCAAATGTGGACCGATCTAATCCATATCTAGGTCAGATATTGGGAGGCTTAAAATAACCCACTGTTGCAAATTTCAACGAAATCGGTTAAAAAATTAAGCTTTTATGTCCTTCAGACTCTTTATCGGGAGATCGGTCTATATGGTAGATATATGTAAATATAGTCCGATCTGAACTATATTTGGGTCCTTTGTTGGTAGGCCTAAAACTACTAACTATTTCAAATTTCAGCGAAATCGGGTAATAAATAAAGCTTTTATGGCCTTTAGACCCTTTATCGGGAGATCGGTCTATGTGGGAGCTATATCCAAATATGAACCGATCCGGACCATATTTAGGCCAGATGTTGGGAGGCTTAAAATATCCCACTGTTGCAAATTTCAACGAAATCGGTTAAAAATAAAGCTTTTATGGGCTTCAGACCCTTTATCGGCAGATCGGTCTATATGGTAGCTATATCTAAATAAAGTCCGATCCGAACCATATTTGGTTCAGTTGTTAGGAATTACTTTTTTTACTTTATGGGGTCTCAGACGCCTATTTCGAGGTGTTCCAAACAGAATGACGAAATTAGTATATCCCCATCCTATGGTGGAGGGTATAAAAAGGACATTTGAATACAAAAAACATTAAAGTTTGCCTAAGGATGTTTACTAATTATGTTCATTTTGCTCTCTGCACTACAATAACAAATTGTTTGCTTTAGAAATTTGTAGCATTTCCTGTGCAAACTTATGGAGGAAGGCAAAGAAAATTCATTTATTGCCTTACTTGGTGTACTGACAAACCAGAGAGTAAATATTTAAAGAATTTGATTTTGAAAACTACCACCAATTAAAAGTTAAATGATCAATAGAACTCCTAATAGTTTCAATAAACAATTGAATTTGCCTGCAATTAATAATGAATGGCCGGCCTTGGGCAAATGTTTTGTTAGATTTTGAACTTTGTGCAAACACTAAAATTTTAATTTTACTTGCAATGAACAAAGCTGGAAATTTTGAAAATGTGGCCCACAAATACCATTTGAAATTTATTGACACTAGAAAAAGAATTCAATATCCTTTGAACACCTTTAAATAGTTACACTGGAAACTAAGAAAATTTAAATTTCATGGAATACATAATTAACAATCTGGTAAACAAAAGAAAATATTCTTTGGCATATCTTGAACAGAGAGAGAGAGAGAGAGAGCGAACAATGCAATATTGAATTTTTAAATTTTACCAAATTCACCAAGCCAAGCAGGCCATGGATATATGGGAGGGGAGCTTCTTAGGAATGCCATACATTTCCTTGGTTCAATAACTTCCATTTATTTTACATTGAATTTACCTACCCAACTCTTGTGACGACTCATGGGCTGCTACTGCTACATATTCTGCTGCTGCTCCACCACCCCACTGTTCTCATGCGCAAGGACCTTCACAGAACAGAGCTTAAATTGTTTCCTTCCATTTGTATAGTCGTTCAGTGGCGCCACAACCACAACAGCAACAACGATGGCGTAAACAGCAAAATAAACATTCTAAAGATTATGGAGAATGTCTAAGCATTTCTTTCATACTTACCACACACACACACACATACATACTCACACACACACGCGTACCCTTGAATGGAATTTTCTTATGAAATTGTAAAATATTTTACTTTTACATATATGCCAATAGTAGGAGGTCAGGAAAGGACAAGACAGCCTGACAAAATCGACAAGACTCCTAAAAGATTTTCAGCTACAGATACGGGTAGAGTTACGGGTACGGGTACGGGTACGAGTACGAGTGCGAGTATCATAAATTGAGATATTTATATGGTGAACTAATGTTGCAGGCGGCAATAGCCCCAAATTATTTACATTTAATAATGGCATAAGTAAAGAAAATTGTCTGATTGTGCCTCTATTCTCTTGGAAAATTATTTTTCATATATTTATATAAATGATTGCTAGATTATTTGTCTCATTGCAAGATGTTGAATATGTCAAACAACAACAAGTTAAAGCGTAATAAGTTAGGCAGGGCCGAATCTTTATATACTCCTCCTTATATGACAGCTATATCAGGTCATGGACTGATTTGAACCATACTTACCACAGTTGTTGGATACCATAACAAAAGACGTCGTGCAAAATTTCATTCCAATCGGATAAGAATTGCGCCCTCTGGAAGCTCAAGAAGTCAGGACTCAAGATCGGTTTATATGACAGCTATATCAGGTTATAAACCGATTTCAATTGTACTTGGCACAGTTGTTGCATGTCATAACGAAACACGTCGTGCAAAATTTCATTCCAATCGGATAATAATTGCGACCTCTAGAGGCTCAAGAAGTCAAGATCCCATATCGGTTTATATGGCAGCTATATCAGGTTATCAACCGATTTGAACCATACTTAGTACAGTTTTTGGATGTCATAATAAAACACGTCATGCCAAATGTCAGCCGAATAGAATAGGAATTGGGCCCTCTAGAGGCTCAAGAAGTAAAGTAGGGAGATCGGTTTATATGGGAGCTGCCTCAGGCTATAGACCGATTCGGACCATATACCAAAGTTGAAGGTTATGGGAAAAGCCGCTATTCCAAATTTCAGTCAAATTGGATAATAATTACGCCTTCTAGGGGCTCAAGAAGCCAAGGTCCCAGATCGGTTTATATGACAGCTATATCAGGTTATGAACCGATTTGAACCTATCTTAGCACAGTTGTTAAAAGTCATAGCAAAACACTTCGTGCAAAATTTCAGCCAAATTGGATAGGAATCGCGCCCTCTAGAGGCCTAAGAAGTCAAGACCCAAGATCGGTTTATATTACAGCTATATCAGGCTATTGACCGATTTGAACCAAACATAGTTGTTGGATATCATAACAAAAAACTTCGTGCCAAAATTTCTTTCAAATCGGATAAGAATTGCGCCCTCATGAGGCTGAAGAAGTCAAGATCCCAGACCGGTTTATATGACAGCTATATCAGGTTATGAACCGATTTGAACCTAACTTAGCACAGTTGTTAAAAGTCATAGCAAAACACTTCGTGCAAAATTTCAGCCAAATTGGATAGGAATTGCGCCCTCTAGAGGCTCAAGAAGTCAAGACCCAAGATCGGTTTATATTACAGCTATATCATGTTATAAACCGATTTGAATCATACTTGGCACAGTTGTTGGATGTCATAACAAAAAACTTCATACACAATTTCATTCAAATCGGATAAGAATTGCGCCCTCCAGTGGCTCAAGAATTCAAGACCCAAGATCGGTTTATATGGCAGCTATATCAAAACATGGACCGATATGCCCCATTGACAATCCCAATCGACCTACACTAATACAAAGTATTTGTGCAAAATTTCAAGCGGTTAGCTTTACTCCTTCGAAAGTTAGCTTGCTTTAGACAGACACACGAACGGACATGGCTAGATCGACATAAAATGTCACAACGATCAAGAGTATATACACTTTTTGGGGTCTCAGACGAATATTTCGAGTAGTTACAAACAGAATGAGGAAATTGGTATAGCCCCCATCCTATGGGGGAAGGTATAAAAACGAAAAGCCTAACATAAGTCACGGTGTCGGCTTTCGGCGAATTCATTCAGAAAATACTATGGCCCCAAAATTCTTAAATCGAGAGATTGGTCTATATGGGAGCTATGTATAAATCTGGATTGATCTGAGCCAAATTGAAGAGGAATATCGAAGGAACTAACACAACTCACTGCCGTAAATTTCAGCGAAATCGGATAATAAATGTGGCTTTTATGGGCCTAAGACCCTAAATCGGAGGATCGGTCTTTATGGCAGCTTTATTTAAATCTGGACCGATCGCGACCAAATTGAAGAAGGATGTCAAAGTGCCTAACGTAACTCACTGTCTCAATTTTCGCCGAAATCACACAGTAAATACCCCTTTTATGGCCCGAGAACCTTAAATGGAGAGATCGGTCTATATGGCAGCTATATCCAAATTTAGACCGATTTGTGCCAAATCGAAGAAAGATGTCGAAGGGCCTGACACAACTCAATGTCCCAAATTTCGGCGAAATCGGAGAATAATTGCGAGTTTTATGGGCCTAAGGCCCTAAATCGGTGGATCGGTCTATATGGCAGCTAAATCCAAAACTGGACCGATCTGAGCCAAATTGAAGAGAGGCATCGAAGGGCCTAACACAACTCACTGTCCCGAATTTCGGCGGAATCGGACAATAAATGCGCTTTTTATGGGCCTAAGGCCCTAAATCTGCGGATCGGTCTATATGGCAGCTGTATCCAAATCTGAACCGATCTGAGCCAAATTGTAGAGGAATGTTACAGGGCTTAACACAACTCACTGCCCCAAATTTCGGCGGAATCGGACAATAAATGCGCTTTTTATGGGCCTAAGGCCCTAAATCGAGAAATCGGTCTATATGGCAGCTATATCCAAATCTGGACCGATCTGTGTCATATTGCAGAAAGATGTCGAGGGAAATAACACCACTTATTGCCCCAAATTTCAGCAAAATCGGCTAATAAGTGTGGCTTTTATGGGCCTTAGAGTAGGATGTCAAAGGGCCTAACACAACTCACAGCCCAAAATTTCAGCAAAATCGGAAAATAAATGCGCCTTTTATGGGCGCAAGACCTTAAATAGGCGGATCGGTCTATATGACAGCTATATCCAAATTTGGACCGATTTGTGCCAAATTGAAGAAAGATGTCGAAGGGCCTAACACAACTCACCGTCATAAATTTTAGCAAAATCGGGTAATAAATGTGGCTTTTATGGGCCTAAGACCCTTAATCGGAGGATCGGTCTATATGGCAGCCATATCCAAATCTGGACCGATCTTAGCCAAATTGAAGAAGGATGTCAAAGGGCCTACCACAACTCACTGTCTCAAATTTTAGCGACATCGGAGAATAAATGCGCCCTTTATGGGCCTAAAACCTTTAATCAATAGATCGGTATATATGGCAGCTATATCCAAATCTGGACCGTTCTGGGCCAAATGGAAGAGGATTGTTGACTGACCTATGACAACTCACTGTCCCAAATTTCAGCAAAATCGGATAATAAATGTGGCTTTTATTGGCCAAAAACCCTAAATCGGCGGATGGGTATATATGGAGACTATATCAATATATAGTCCGATATAGCCCATCTTCGAACTTAACCTGCTTATAGACAAAAAAGGAATCTGTGTAAAGTTTCTGCTCAATATCTCTATTTTTAAAGGCTGTAGCGTGATTTCAACAGACAGATGGACAGACGAAC
Organism: Stomoxys calcitrans; assembly: GCF_963082655.1. NCBI lineage: Eukaryota > Metazoa > Arthropoda > Insecta > Diptera > Muscidae > Stomoxys > Stomoxys calcitrans. Next base: position 39,647,262 of record NC_081555.1, read on the forward strand.
GGACATTACTAGATCGTCTTAGATTTTTAGGCTGAGGGGGTCAGAAATGGATATTTCATTCTTAGGTGGTGGGTATAAAAATATCATAGCTCATTCAAAAAACTTTTTACATACTATCCATGGAGGAGGCTATATAAGACTCGGCCCTGCCGGATATAATTTTCATTCAGGTGAACGACATCAAAGCTAATTTTTTGACAACTTGCTCTATACAAGAATATTATGAGACTGCCGGCTCTAAACAAAATTTGGAAATCTAAAATTTTTATATTGAGTTCAACAAAAGAAGTCTCTTTCTTCAATTCACAGACAAGGTGGGGAAATGTTAATTGCCATAAAGGATTTCAGGTTGGGATATCTTTTCCTAAATCGATGGAAATGATAATGCCATCAATCTTTTGTATATAAAAACGTTTCAGTTCTGTGGTTTCTGTTTCTGTGGTGTCACAAAGGGCCTAATTTTTGCCAACATAAAACGATTGCAGGCGACTACCACAGCCGAACTTAGCCTTGGCTGTATTACATTTAAATTATAGTTTTTACTCAAATAAGCCCATGTTTTAAAACATTTTAGTAAGTTCAAATGCCATTTAAAGCTCATGATGCTTAAAGGACAACCAAAGCTACTGATGCTCTGTTACAGTTCTTCTGTGAGCGTACAAACATAACCAATTCTTGCCAGTATCACTTTCACATAGTATTCTCACATAGACTTAAGGGCCCAGATCCATGGAAAGGCAAAAAAATCACGTAATTTTTATGCCATAAAAAGTGTTCCCTGACATTTTTATGATACTCGAGTTGCCAATGAGGTATGGGATACAATCTAAGTAAGATTTGCATGACCCATTTTGCTATGCGTATACACAAACATGCTGGTAGCTGTTGTCCTTGCCGGTATATGCTTTATGTTTTCACAGTGATTTGAAGTGTTATCGGTTAATTCAAATATTGACAACATCTGTATTGACATGCGGCACACAATGCCAGAAGTATTGGAGAGGTTATGTAAAGTACACCAGCACTAGAACGAACTAGTTTGTAGGCTTTAAATGAAAATGCATGGCAAACAAACCAATCTTGCCTTCACATTGCCATTTTGAACTTACTTTGCATGATTATGTCTAAGCAAATCTATTGATATGCAAGGATACTAAGGAAATATTAAATCTCTTGCCTAGGATTAAATACATAATTAACGACATTAATTCAGGGAATTTGCTTTAAATTATTTAAGAATGCAAGAAAAAGCTAAACTTAACTCTCTGTCCCAAATTTCGGCAAAATCAGATAATAAATGTGGCAAAACATTAAATCGAGAGATCGGTCCATATGGCAGCTATATCCAAATCTGGATCTATTTGTGCCAAGTTGCAGAAAAATGTCGAAGGGCCTGACACAACTCACTGTCCCAAATTTCAGCAAAATCAGATAATAAATGTGGCTTTTAAGGGCCTAAGACCCTAAATCGGCGTATCGGTCTATATGGCAGCTATATCCAAATCTGGGCCGATCTGGGCCAAATTAAAGAAGGATGTCGTATGGCCTTACACAACTCACTGTACCAAATTTCATCAAAATCGGATTATAAATGTGCATTTTATGGGCTTAAGACCCTAAATCGGAGGATCGGTCTATATGACAGCTATATGCAAATCTGAACCGATCTGGGCCAAATTGACGAAGGATATCGAAGGGCCTAACACAACTCACTGTCCGAATTTTCATCAAAATTGGATAATGAATGTGGCTTTTGTGGGCCTAAGACCCTAAATCGGAGGATCGGTCTATATGGCAGCTATATCCAAATCTGAACCGATGTGAGCCAAATTGACGAGGGATGTCGAAGTGCCTAACACAACTCACTGTCCCAAATTTCAGCAAAATCGGATTATAAATGTGCATTTTATGGGCCTAAGACCCTAAATCGCTGGATCGATTTATATGGCAGCTATATGCAAACCTGAACCGATTTAAACCAAATTGACGAAGGATATCGAGGGGCTTAACACAACTCACTGTCGGAAATATCAGCAAAATTGGATAATAAATGTGGCTTTTATTGGCCTAAGACCCTAAATCGGAGGATTGGTTTATATGGCAGCTATATCCAAATCTGAACCGATCTGGGTGAAATTGACGAAGAATGTCGAATGGCCTAACACAACTCACTGTCCTAAATTTCAGCAAAATCGTATAATAAATGTGGGTTTTTGGGCCTAAGATCCCAAATCGGCGGATCGGTCTATATGGCAGCTATATCCAAATCTGGGCCGATCTAGGCCAAATTGAAGAAGGATATCGAAGGGCTTACCATAACTCACTGTCCCAAATTTCAGCAAAATCGGATAATAAATGTGGCTTTTATTGGCCTAAGACCCTAAATCTGCGGATCGGTGTATATGGGGCTATATCAAGAGTCCTATAGTCCGATTCAGACCATAATAGTCCTATATAGCCCATCTACGAACTTAACCTGCTTATGAACAAAAAAAGAATCTGTGCAAAGTTTCAGCTAAATATCTCTATTTTTGAAGACTGTAGCGTGATTTCAACAGACAGACGGACGGACATGTCTAGACCGTTTTAGATTTTTACTCGGATCGACCCCTTTGTGGTGTCGGAAATGGATATTTCGATGTGTTGCAAACGGAATGACAAAATGAATATACCCCCATCCTTCGGTGGTGGGCATAAAAAGAAGCATCGAAATAAATTCTATCTTAGGAATTACATGCAACTTTCAAAATCCTTAATAATTTTCTTACCCACGCTCCTTAGTTAGTTCATGTCTGGTATTGTGTCCCCAACTAAGTACCGGTGTCTGTTAGCCGCGAAGGCCGAGTAATGAGATGGGAAATGCTCCAAAGTCTTATCATCTTCCCCACTTGCCCTACATGTGCTATTACTTGCCGCACAGATTTTGCATAAGTAAGCTTGTAGTCCTGTGTCCCGTTATGCTACCGTAAGTTATACTGACCTGCTTCTTGCTTCCTTTCAGTAATAGCCTCGTCTTCTCATTATCTTGATCTTTTCATAGGATTTTTGCCATCCTACCGACCGTTTCGCTGTTTCACAGTGTTATGTGCGCATTCGTCGACCATGCCCTTAACTCGGACTTCGTCAACCGGAAAGTCTTCGAGTTTACCAAGTTTATTGATGACAGTCCTTATCCCTTCACTGCCAATTCGTCTGCTCTTTCAATCCCTCTTACTCCGCTATGACACGACACTCAAACGATGCGGATTTTACCATCGTCCGAGAAGGCGTTAATCTCCTTCTTATGCTCCAAGGCCTAACCTCCCAGTTAAGAACTCACAATCCCAGTTAATACCTTACCGTACCAGTTAAGAACTTACCGTACCAGTTAAGACCTTACCGTACCAGTTAAGACCTTACCGTCTCAGTTTACTGTCCGCAAAGATGTTCACACTCGACGTCTTAAATTTTGCAAGTGAAGTTTTGGTATCGCTTCCAACAACTGTGTTTAGTATGATTTAAATCGGTTCATAATCTGGTATAGCTGTCATATAAACCGATCTTGGATCTTGACGTCTTGAGCCACTAGAGGCGCAGTTCTTATTCGATTTGGTTGAAATTTTGCATTTTGTTCCAAAGTATGACTTGTTTGTGCATCACAGCCGAGGACGAAACCATCTGATGCACTGAATTTAATGCTAAGCGTAATGCCTGTATAAATCGTGGCTATGCGAATTGTTGCGATCACTGCTGTAAGGCTATGGGAGCTTTCCCTTTGATCATGCGGCGGCTATGTGTCTTTGTTGTTATCTTTCATATTCTCGATATGTGCCAGTCAGTGTGGATAACACATTGCCTGAGTCCCTTTTTGTTTAAAAAGTATTGTATTCTACCTTAATTCCTAATACAAACGATTGGAACTACTGTATCCCAGTTATATAGACTTCTATGTGAATAGTTCCAAATTAGATAACCAAGTGGGATGTGGGGTGTACTCTGAAGAATTTGGTCTGGTCATATTGAGAAAGTTACCCCAGCACTGTGGTGTGTATCAAGCGGAGATCCTTGCAATAGGAAAGTGGTGGAAAGGCCTAGATAGAATGCCATAACGACGATTGGCACAAATATCTTCTCAGACATCCAGATGCAAATTTGCCCATGAACATTCCATTAAAGAACAGGGGCAAACTTCTCACATATCAATGAGTACAGACTGTTTAAAGTTTTAAGCTCAGAAAAAAGGGGCCTCCTTTTATAGCCGAGTACGTATGACGTGCCACAGTGCAACACCGCATTGAGGAGAAGTTTTTACATGGCAAAGTATCTCACAAACGTCGTCAGCATTAGGAGAAGATAACCACTGCTGACCATTTTTTTTTTTTTTGATATTCTCGCCAGGATTTAATCCTATGCGTTCAGCGTCATAGGAGGACATGGAAAATTCTGCGCTACGGTAACATCCAGCCTACCATTAAATCCCCGGAAAACGTGTACCTGAATTTAAAAACCTCCCTCGACTGTGGCGGATCTCTCATTGAGATATGTGAGCAGTTCAAATTTCACCCGTTTTACGTGCAGGACCCCAGAGATATCCCAGAGAATTGTAAAGCGGACGAGTTTGAGGGACTCGAAAGTACCTTGCATATTCTAGGAGAACTGGAATCTGTGGTTATGCCTCTAGCGACATGTTAGCTAAGTCTTTATGATCAGGCTCGAAGGACAACGAATGGTAGATGATCATAAAGGGCGGGTTGTGAATTAATCTAGACTTGAAGAGTCTACCGCTTTGCTTTCGCTGGCTAGAACAGAGGTCTCAGTTATAGTGTCCTTCGTAAGAGGTCACTCTCTGACAAAACATGCTAACATACTGAGGTTGCAAGTATCGACTTCTGCAGAAGCTGTGAGGACGTCGAGGAAGAAAGGCTCTGGCAGTCAGAAGGAGTTCCACTATATGTTCTCATCTCTTTGAGAGATTGTCTGATTTAGTTAATGAGATTTTTTCGCAAGTTGTTGAGCTTCTTAAATCAATCTGAATGGTTCAACGGTAGAAACTAGAAGGCATCTTCCTTCTTCTGTTCCTGTGGTAACACAATTGACGAACACGTTTAAGTGAGTCTGATGGCATGCTGAACACCAGGGTTCGAATCCTGGCGAGAATAGCTCGAAAAAAAAGATTTTCAGCGGTGGCGATATTTGTGAGGCATTATGACGTGTAAAAACTTCTCCCCAAAGAGTTGTCGCACTGCGTCACGCTCTTCGCAATCGGCTATGAAAAGGAGGTCCTTATCATTGAGCTTAAACTTGAACACGGACGGCACTTATTGAAATGTGAAAAGTTTTCTTCTGATCCTTAATGCCATGCTCATGGGCAAATATGCAGTTTGGAACCTACTAAAGTTACAATTTGGACATGGGTTTTTGAGAGAAATTTTTTCATCTTGGCGACGTTGTTAGCTCTTTAGATATAAATCCTCCAGGAGACTTGTTGTGCCGCTCTGATCATCTTATTGCATTTTTTGAGCCGTGTGTAATATACATCTCAACAAACTTTCGTGTGTTTACAACGTGCTCTGTTACAAAGTCTAAGGATCTCTTTCCCAAGGTTGAGAACGTCCCCTGTCATCCAATGTTTTTCTTGGGCTACTATTCTTTCTGGAAGAGCACATCTATCTTCGAAAGACCCCACCGTTGCCCACATAATCCTGTTGACATTGTCGTCAATGTCTTCTATGCTTATTTTGCCCAAGTCTTCTTCTGATAAGTCCTCCAAATTTTGTCCAGTTCGCTTTCAACTTATTACGAAAGCTTATCGGCTTCGGCGCTGTCCGTGCTATTCTAAACCTTAAGTAGCCATGGTCAAAGAATAAGAGCTCCATAGAGACCCCTCAATTCTTAACCTCATCGGTTAGATTTTCCAAACATATCGTCATAACACACTACTGCTTTAGTGAAAATTTTCTTCAAACCTATCAAAATGTTAACAAAATTTGATTTTAATATGCAGCCCTATTGAATTTCGATTAACTTCGTACAACATTTGATTATGAATCTGTATATGGCTTTGATAAGGGTATAGTGACGAAAGTTCAATGTGCTTTTGTCCTTATTTCATATCAAATTATTAAATCTCTTCATGGGTAACTTGTAACACCTGAGTCTAGAATGAAACCCAAAGGCATTAGCCCAAGAAGTTTTCTGTGCAGAGCCTTGCCTTGCAAATTCAAAATCAAAATTAATTCATGATAATACCAAGCCTCTTTAGTGCCTTAACTAAGATGCTACTCTGAGAAAATATGCCAATCGAATTGATGTTGGCCATTATTCTCTGGATGGGTGTTGGTGTTGTTGTTGTTTTCTTGTCATCTTCACATTTTTTTTTTACCTTTGACTTGAAGAACAAAATTTGTAACACCTGTGTTGAATGTTTGCCGCTTAGATTGATAATCGATTCGCAAAATGAATCCAGGGAAAAATACTTTGAAATAGAAGAGTACCAAATTAACCCCTTTTAGGGGCAATGGCTGGCATTGGCGCCTTGATTGTCATGTCCTTTGTAAACCTTATCTTCATAATCCTTTGGATATTTTGTCATAAATATTTGAGAAAGTTTTTGGGGTTTATGCAATATTTTGACTTTCAACCTTCAGGGCTGGCTGGCTGGCTGCCAATGGCCGCCCCAGCCCAACTTCACTCTTCCATCCACCTTTTGAGCCGTTCAATGAGCAGGAACGCAACCAAAAACCAAAAATTTACATTGCCGCTGCGAGATGGGCAATAAAAAGTGTTACGACATTTCATAAATGCGCCTTTAAATGAGTTTTACACTCTCAATTGACCCCTTTTGCGTGCTTCCAATTCACAAATCATTTTCAGCCACATTGTTATCACGACACAAAAATGCTCGTTACACCAAAATTCCAACCTACCAGCCAGCGTCTTGCTACTGCAAAAACCCCACAGCCGAGTTGGTAGTGCTTACTAAGATTATTCGTTTGGAAAGGACTTAACCTCCATATTTCAGTAATGGTTATGAATTCTGTGGCGATAAGAAACTTCTTCTTGGGCTTACATCAATGTCTATGTCTAGGTTGGCCAATAGTGTCTGCCACACCATATCAAGCAAGGCCATGGATGCGGATGAGCTGAAATGAGCTGAGCAGAATTCAGTTTGCAGATTGCTCGATGGCGGCGCAGCGCAAGTAAATTCCACAAAAGTCGTGGAATGCAGAGGGTCGAGTAGCTTCTGTTCTGATGGCGAATGTGACTAGCATGCCTGTCATGCATGACAAACATGAAAAAGGACTTGAGTGTCATCAGAACTGACACAGTAAAAATGTTGTGAGGGCGCCATTGTGTTAAATGTAGAAATATTACTTACACTCACACACCCTCTTAAGTGGGTGGCAAATATGTAAACTCCATACACACACACACACCCACATGGTAACATGCATGCATAAACATAAACCATAAAGACATGCATACGTACACACACATAACACTGTAATTTACAGTGTTATGAAATGGCCAAGTGGCAAATTGTGTGACACGAGTGATTACTTTGGGGCTATAAACATGTGAGCTCCATTATCAGGATATCAACGAAAATTATAGAGGTCATATATACTTTTTTAAGTTTCATAGAAGACTAGGTAGCAGATAAGGGTGATCCCATGATCCCATAGAGAAGAAATATGGCCAATATTCAGGAATATTTAAAGAAAATTATGTTTGTTTTTCAACTAAGAGCTCTCTATGTTCGCTCTGGTAGCCGGTCGTGGGTCCTGATTTCTACTAGAGGCCTGGTCTGCCTGTACTGTGGCATCACAATGAACTAAAATAGGATAAAGTGACATTAAGTTCGGCCGGGCCGGACATTGGATACCCACCACCGAACCGGGCCCGCTCCGCTGCGTCTTCTTCAACTCTCTAAAATATTTTTAGGGGATGACACTTCGCCCTGAATGCGATATCGAATTCATGCTTTTGTAGCCTCTGACTCTGAACGCGAGAACATCGGAAAAAGCGGTGGTTGGCGACATATGCGAGGTACAATGCCATGCATGGTCATTTAAAAATGTTCCCCAAAGAGGTGTCGCACTGCGGGACGCCGTTCAGACTCGGCTATAAAAAAATGTCCCTTATCATTGAGTTTGAATTTGAATCGGAAAGCACTAATTGATGTGTGAGAAGTTTGCCCCTGCCCGGTTCCTGGTGTTTTTAAAAAGGAGAGTAATCAGAAGTGCTTTCAGGACATTTCGACTCAAATATGGATATCAAATTCGTGCTGAACTTCTAAATCCCTTTAATTTGAGCCCCATATTGTCATGGCCGGAAAAGATGAACCGTTTGGAAGGTGTTTTGGGGCTGGGGCTGACGACGGCACTTTGCACTGAAAATAGATATAAAATTCTTTCTTTATTCCCAACGGAAAGGAAGTTCAGTTTAGGGGGTGCTTTAGGGCGTACCCCAAAACACTTGGCTCTAAAATAGGATATCAAATTCGTTTTCTACTCTCAAATACCTTTCATTTGAGTCCCATATTGCCATAATGGGTCAAATAACCCATTTGACGTATCTTTAGGAGGAAAAGCGTCATATTCGTAATCTACTCCCTAATACTATTTGAGGGTATATTGGGGTGGGTGACCTCCCATTACTTGGACCTAATGTTTTATGCCATATTTGTCATCTACCGCTTAATAGTGGGTTGCCCAAAAAGTAATTGCGGATTTTTTAAAAGAAAGTAAATGCATTTTTAATAAAACTTAGAATGAACTTTAATCAAATATACTTTTTGTACACTTTTTTTCTAAAACAAGCTAAAAGTAACAGCTGATAACTGACAGAAGAAAGAATGCAATTACAGACTCACAAGCTGTAAAAAAAATTTGTCAACGCCGACTATATGAAAAATTTGCAATTACTTTTTGGGCATCCCAATATAATTCGTTCTTTATTCCCAACAGAAATAAAGTTCAGTTTAGGAGGTGCTTTGGGGCGTACCCTAAAACACTTGGCTCCAAAATTGGATACCAAATTCGTTTTCTACTCTCAAGTACCTTTCATTTGAGCCCCGCATTGTCATAATGTGTCAAAAAACGCATTTGACGTATCTTTAGCAGGAAATGCCCAACCTAGACTTGAACGCAAATTTTTATGTCATATTCGTAATCTACACCCTACTACCTTTCATTTGAGTCGCATATAGCCATGGTCGGCTAATATGCCCATTTGAGGGTATTTGAGGCGTGGGCGACCTCCCATTACTTGGATCTAATGTTTTAGGCCATATTTGTAATGTACTGCTTAATACTTTTCAATTGAGTCCCATATTGAGATGAACTTGAATATATCCGTTTAGAGGAGTTTTGGGGTTGGTGGGCCCGCTGGGTACTTGGACCCAATTTGAATACCCTCCACCATAGGATGGGGGTATACTAATTTCGTCATTTTGTTTGTAACTACTCGAAATATTCGTCTGAGACCCCATGAAGTATATATATTCTTGATCGTCGAGACCTTTTATGACGATCCAGCCATGTCCGTCCGTCCGTCCGCCCGTCTGTCTGTTGAAAGCACCCTTACTTTCGAAGGAGTAAAGCTAGCCGCTTGAAATTTTGCACAAATACTTCTTATTAGTGTAGGTCGGTTGGAATTGTAAATGGGCCACATCGGTCCATGTTTTGATATAGCTGCCATATCGACCGATTTTGGGTCTTGACTTTTTGAGTCTCTAGAGGGCGCAATTCTTATCCGATTTGAATGAAATTTTGCACGTGGTGTTTTGTTATGATATCCAACAACTGTGCTAAGTATGGTTTAAGTTAGCGCATAACCTGATATAGCTGCCATATAAACCGATCTTGGGTCTTGACTTCTTGAGCCACTGGAGGGCGCAATTATTATCTGATTTGAATGAAATTTTGCTCGACGTGTTTTGTATTGATATCCAACAACTGTGCCAAGTATGGTTCAAATCGGACCATAACCTGATATAGCTGCCATATAAACCGATCTGGGGTCTTGACTTCTTGAGCCACTATAGGGCGCATTTCTTATCCTATTGGAATGAAATTTTACACGACGTGTTTTGTTATGATATCCAACAACTGTGCTAAGTATGGTTTAAGTTAGCGCATAACCTGATATAGCTGCCATATAAACCGATCTTGGGTCTTGACTTCTTAAGCCTCTAGAGGGCGCAATTCTTATCCGATTTGAATGAAATTTAGCTCGACGTGTTTTGTATTGATATCCAACAACTGTGCCAAGTATGGTTCAAATCGGACCATAACCTGATATAGCTGCCATATAAACCGATCTTGGGTCTTGACTTCTTGAGCCACTATAGGGCGCATTTCTTATCCTATTGGAATGAAATTTTACACGACGTGTTTTGTTATGATATCCAACAACTATGCCAAGTATGGTTCAAATCGGTTCATAACCTGATATAGCTGTCATATAAACCGATCTTGGGTCTTGACTTCTTGAGCCTCTAGAGGGCGCAATTCCTATCCGATTTGGCTGAAATATTGCATGGCGTATTTTTTTTATGACTTACAACAACTGTGTCAAATAAGGTTTAAATCGGTTCATAACCTGATATAGCTGTCATATAAACCGATCTTGGGTCTTGACTTCTTGAGCCACTAGAGGGCGCATTTCTTATCCGATTGGAATGAAATTTTGCACAACGTGTTTTGTTATGATATCTAACAACTATGCCAAGTATGGTTCAAATCGGTTCATAACCTGATATAGCTGTCCGGTCCATAACCTGATATAGCTGTTATATAAACCGATCTTGGGTCTTGACTTCTTGAACTTCTAGAGGGCGCAATTCCTATCCGATTTGGCTGAAATTTTGCATGACGTATTTTATTTTTACTTTCAACAACTGTGTCAAATAAGGTTCAAATCGGTTCATAACCTGATATAGCTGCCATGTAAAACGATCTGGGATTTTGACTTCTTGAGCCTCTAGAGGTCGCAATTATTATCCGATTTGCCTGAAATTTTGTACGACGGATCCTCTCATGACCGTCAATATACGTGTATATTATGATCTGAATCTGTCTATAGCCTGATACAGCTCCCATATAAATCGATCTCTCTATTTTACTTCTTAAGCCCCCAAAGGGCGCAATTCTTATACGAATTGGCTGACATTTTACACAGGTCTCCAACATATAATTTACAATAATTGTGGTCCAAACCGGACCATATCTTGATATCGCTTTAATAGCAGAGCAAATCTTTTCTTATATCATTTTTTGCCTAAGAAGAGATGCCGGGAAAAGAACTAGAGAAATGCGATTCATGGTGGAGGGTATATAAGATTCGGCCCGGCCGAACATAGCACGCTTTTACTTGTTACATTATATGATTGAATTATTTCACAAAATTTACAAATGAATTGTCTACGAGAACGGTTTCCCCCTTTACTTTTAATATTTAAAACATTTTCAATTAAAAATGTTTTAATGTTCTACATGTTATTGCACAAATACACCAAAAACAACAACACACAAAAAAACACGTACAACACTCTCAGGGGAATATATGTCCATTTGCATGTAGACTTGTAGTCGTATATGAACATGTCAATTTCAAGGACAGTCAGAAAATCAGGAACATTTCATATTTCCACAAAAGTCCTTTGCAACCACAATGTCATGCTTGAACGCTCTTGGCACTGACACATATTATTGCTAAAAACCCCAAATCATTAAAAACACTGTGCCCGCACCGCAATGGGTACAACAGAAATGACAAAATGAACCGACCACGGTCATGCACACTGAAGACCAAAAACAAAAAAAAACATACAGCAAAGGAAAGGAAGACTCACTCCCTCTCAACAATAACAGCAGCAACATTCCATATCATCGCAGTTTTGGTATGCTTTGGAGGATGTTGAGAGTGGGAGAGCTAGGGCCTCATGTTCATGCTGTAGCATACTTTGGGGGGTTTTTGAGCAAAGATTTATGTGAAGGATGTTTTTGTGTGAATTTGAATGTTGTAACGTTTTTCGTTATTTCTCATGGCGGCAACATCAACAACAACAACGACAACGCCATGACACGGTTAAGGGACACCAGAGATATTCATTCGTTTTATGTCCTGTTTGTCGAGGAATGTCAAAATTTAAGTGTTTAGTTTAATGCCGGATTAAAACATTGCGCCTTGAATACCAAACAACAACAACAACAACAACATCCCGGCCATTTGTCGGCCCCCTTTGTAGTAGCTGGTAGCTAAAGCCTTTCGTCCCTTTTGTCAATTTGGTCGGTGATTTAAATAAAGTGTAGCAGCTTTGATAAATTGAAAATCATGTTTCACAACGATACGAATCTAAATTTGAAGCGGCTTAGTGACGCTTAAAATAAGGACATTGTCCTTCTTATTGAAAGTCATTTCAGTTTTCTTCTGAAGCCCCCTCCTCCCCCCACCCCCCAAAAGATAATCACACGCAAATTAAATTGATAAACGGGCAAATTTGCATACACTTGTAGACAATGTTGGCCTTGGGTGGGGAAATGGCATTGAAAACTCCTTTCGCTTGGTGAAAATGTGTCATATGAAGCATTAATAAGAAGCTTAAAAGGGAGAAGAGGTATATCAGAACTGTCAAATAGTGGTGATAAAGATGGGTATTGATAAGCGAAAGGTTTTTCGAGATGGGCAATTAAATTTTTATTGATTTTAAGCCCAACATCACAGCAATCGGACACAGAAATTTTTATAGTTTTGGGAAACAACAAATCAGATTTCTAATATCAGGAGCTGGAAGGTGCCTCCTAGTTTCTACCGTTGAACCATGCACATTGCTTAAAAAAAAAACACCAAAAAGTCCAACAGAAGCAGGAAGAAAAAAAAACAGCAAAAAATCCAACAATCTTAAAAAATCCATCAATTTTGAACCCATAGCAGCTATATCTAAATATATATTAAGGGTCTAACACAACTCATTGTACCACATAAATCGGTTAAAAGAATACACCTTCTATGGGCCTTAGCACTTAAACTGAGAGAACGGTATATGACAGATATATCCAAATATAGACGGATATGAGCTATTCAGGGCACGGATGTTGAAGAGCTTAAAAGGGCTCACTGTGACTAATTTCAGAGAAATCACAGAATAATTGCACATTTTATAGGTCCTAGAACTTAAACCGAGAGATTGCATTTTATGGCAGCTATTGGGTTGCCCAAAAAGTAATTGCGGATTTTTCATATAGTCGACGTTGACAAATTTTTTCACAGCTTGTGACTCTGTAATTGCATTCTTTCTTCTGTCAATTATTAGCTGTAACTTTTAGCTTGCTTTAGAAAAAAAGTGTAAAAAAAAGTATATTTGATTAAGGTTCATTCTAAGTTTTTTTAAAAATGCATTTACTTTCTTTTAAAAAATCCGCAATTACTTTTTGGGCAACCCAATATATCTATATATAGACCAAACTGGGTCATATTGAACACGAATGTCAATGAGCCTAACACAACCCACTGTGTCAAATTTCTTCGAAATTTAGTGATAATCGTGCTTTTATGATCCCAAAAACTTAATTTGTGAGTTCGGTATATATGGCAGCTATATACAAATATAGAGCAATCTTGACCATACTCGGTACGAATGTTTAAGGACCTAACGCAACACATTTTTCCCAATTACAGCACAATCGGTTAATAAGTTCACCTTTTATGGGCCCAAAGCTTTAAATCGTAAGATCGGTTTATATGGCAGCTATATCCAAATCTTTACCGACCTGGGCCGTATTGATCAGGGAGGTCGAGCATAAAAATCTTTGAGCTGTTGTGTACGACTATAAGAATACACCATTTACTTTCCGCTCGATTATTGAGAAGCTATTTTTATACGCACCACCGAAGGATGGGGGTATACTCATTTTGTCATTCCGTTTGCAACACATCGAAATATCCATTTCTGACACTATAAAGACGATCTAGCCATGTCCGTCCGTCTGTCCTTCTATCTGTTGAAATAACGCTACACTCCTTAACAAGTAAAAGCGTGCTTAGTTCGGCCGGGCCGAATCTTATATACCCTCCACCATGGATCGTATTCGTCGAGCTCTTGCCACGTTATCTCTTTTTTTAGGCAAACAAAGGATAAAAGAAAGGAATTGCTATGTTGTTGGAACAATATCAAGTTATGGTTCATTTCGGACCATTATTGAACAAAATATTGAAGACCATAGAAGAAGTCATTGTGTAAAATTTCAGCCAAATCTAGTAAGAATTGCGCACTTTAGGGGCTGAAGAAGTAAAATAGGGACATCGGTTTATAGGGGAGCTGCATTAGGCTATAAGCCGATTCATACCACGTATGTCAACAAGGTCATAAGAGAAGCCGTTGTACAAAATTTCAGCTAAATCGGATAATTATTGCGCCCTCTAGAGGCTCAAGAAGTCAAGCCCCCCAGAACGGTTTATATGGCAGCTATATCAGATTATGCACCGATTTGAACCATCCTTAGCACAGTGGTTGGAAGTCATAACAAAACACTTCATGCGAAATTTCAGCCAAATCAAATAAGAATTGCGCTCTCTAGAGGCTCAAGAAGTCAAGACCCCAGATCGGTTTATATGGCAGCTATATCAGGTTATAAGCCGATTTAAACCATACTTGGCGCAGTTATTGGATATCATAACAAAACACGTCGTGCAAAATTTCATTCCAATCGGGTAAGAATTGCGCCCTCTAGAGGCTCAAGAAGTCAAGACCCAAGATCGGTTTATATGGCAGCTATATAATGTTATATAGCGATTTGGACGATACTCAACACACATGTTGGATATCATGTCGAAACACGTCATGCGAAATTTCATTCTAATCGGATAAGAATTGCGCCCTCTAGAGGCTCAAGAAGTCAAGACCCAATATCGGTTTATATGGCAGCTATGCCAGGTTATGGACCGATTTCAACTATACTCAGCATAGTTGTTGGAAGTCATAATTTAACACATCATGCAAAATTTCAGCCAAATCGGATAAGAATTGCTCCCTCTAGAGGCTCAAGAAGTCAAGACCCAAGATCGGTTTATATGGCAGCCATATCAGGTTATGCACCGATTTGAACCATACTTAACAAAATTGTTGGATATCATAACAAAACGCGTCGTGCAGAATTTCATTCCAATCGGATAAGAATTGTTCCCTGTAGAGGCTCAAGAAGTCAAGTCCCAAGATCGGTTTATATGGCAGCTATATCACAACATGGACCGATATGGTCCAGTTACAACCCCAACCGACCTACACTAATAAGAAGTATTTGTGCAAAATTTCAGGCCGCTGGTTTTACTCCTTCGAAAATTAGCGTGCTTTCGACAGACAGACGGGCGGGGGGACTAACATGGCTAGTTCGACTTAAAATGTCTTGACGATCAAGAATATATATACTTTATGGGGTCTCAGACGAATATTTCGAAGATGGGCTATATCGGACTATATCTTCATGTAGCACCCATATAGACCGATCCTCCGATTTAGGGTTTTAGGCCCATAAAAGCCACATTTATTATCAGATTTTGCTGAAATTTGGGACAGTGAGTTGTGTTAGGCCATTCGATAGCCTTCGTTAATTTGGCCCAGACCGGTCCAGATTTGAATATAACTGCCATATAGACGATCCTCCGATTTAGGGTCTTAGGCCCATAAAAGCCACATTTTTTTATCCGATTGTGCTGAAATTTGGAACAGCGAGTTGTGTTAGATTTTTCGACATCCTTCGTCAATTTGGCCCAGATCGGTTCATATTTGGATATAGCTGCCATATAGACCGATCCTCCGATTAAAGGTTTTGGGCCCATAAAAGCCACATTTATTATCCAATTTCGCTGAAATTTGGAACAGTGAGTTGTATTAGGCCCTTCGACATTCTGCGCCAATTTGGCTCACATCGGTCCAGATTTAGATATAGCTGCCATATAGACCGATCCCTCGATTTAGGGTCTTAGGACTATAAAAGCCTCATTTATTATCCGATTTTGCTGAAATTTGGGACAGCGAGTTGTGTTAGATTTTTCGACCTCCTTCGTCAACTTGGCCCAGATCGGTTCATATTTGGATATAGCTGCCATATAGACCGATCCTCCGATTAAAGGTTTTGGGCCCATAAAAACCACATTTATTATCCAATTTCGCTGAAATTTGGAACAGTGAGTTGTATTAGACCCTTCGACATTCTGCGCCAATTTGGCTCACATCGGTCCATATTTAGATATAGCTGCCATTTAGACCGATCCCTCGATTTAGGGTCTTAGGACTATAAAAGCCTCATTTATTATCCGATTTTGCTGAAATTTGGGACAGCGAGTTGTGTTAGATTTTTCGACTTCCTTCGCCAATTTGGCTCACATCGGTAAAGATTTGGATATAGCTGCCATATAGACCGATCCTCCGATATTGGGTCTTTGGTTCATAAAAGCCACATTTATTATCCAATTTCGCTGAAATTTGGGACAGTGAGTTGTGTTAGGCCCTTCGTGATCCTTCGCCAATTTGGCTCACATCGGACTAGATTTGGATATAGCTGCCATATAGACCGATCCCTCGATTTAGGGTTTTGGGCCTATAAAACCCGTATTTATTGTCCGATTTCGCCGAAATTTGGGACAGTGTGCTGTGTTAGGCTCTTTGACATCTTCCTTCAATTTGGCCCAGATCGGTCTAGATTTGTATATAGCTGCCATATAGCCCGATCTCTCGAGTTAAGGTCTTGGGCTCATACAAGGCACATTTATAATCCGATTTCGCTGCAATTTGATACAATGGTTTGTTCTGCAAGATTAAACAATGACTTGTATTTATTGGTCCACTCAATGCCCGTACCGAATTTGGTCCAAATGGGACTATATTTCGATATATCTGCTATGGGGTCATAATTTATGCAGTTTTCACCCGATTATGTCGAGGTGGTGGGTATCCAAAGTTCGCCTTTTTACTTGTTTTTCCCGTAAATTGTTTTTCACCTGCTGTGCCATTATTCTCTCTAAAGCAAGTAATGGCCGTTGCTGCAAGAAGAGATCTCATTATTCCTAATGCCTCAAAATGTTTATTTAAGTAAGAAATATTGTTTACTCAATAACAACTCTTTTCTTTCCATTCTATTTTCAGGCAATATCAATAAATTGTCCATTGAGGCAGGTGAGTGTCCCCTACCAAAAGGGAAAATGTCAATATTATTATATCGTTGTTGAGATCATCATAAATCTAAGGGTATATATTTTGTTACCTGGGAATGAATATAAATCAAACAGAGATAAGTGTCCTTGCAACCCACTCGCCACTCGCCACAAAGGCTGGGACATTGTGTTGTTGATTTGAAACAACAACCCATTTTAGATGATTTCAACCAATGTTTGTTTTCTCTGCTAATGAAGTAGACCTTCAGAGCTGTTTATTTTCGTTATTGTGTTTGTTCTTCTATAGGTTCTCACTCTTGGTTAGGCGAAGGCCGGAAATGTCAGTTCCTTTTTCTTGTCTTTTGGCTATTTTTGACTTTTCCCACCTCCTTTTGGGGTTTCCTTTCGTCGCGCAACTCATTCCATTACAATGACCGGAATACTGACTGATTTTTTTCCTTGGCCTCCTTGCTGGTGGTCAAAGTCAGAAAAAAAGGTGCGCTTAGCTTTTGGTGCCTTTGTGCGGGGAAACCATAAACTTAAATAACTAGACCTTGTGCCCAATTCCAAGGATTTCGTGAATAGGAATTTAAGTTTTAATGCGTTTTCTATTTGGTACCCCGTATGTATGTGTGTAGCCAAAATACTAATAAAGCTTAGTTTCAGTACACTTTTGTCCACCGGCATTCGCATGAATCCCACTCACTCTGGCACTTATCCCTTTTTGAACGGCAATCTGCTTTTTATGGCTTTGGAAATGAATGCAGCATTTATTAAAACATACTAAAATCCCTTAAAAAGACTCAGACGATTCAAAGTCCTTCGCATAGTTGGCCTTTTTCTGCGCACAGCATGCTAGTCAAGAATGCTGAATGCTCTGCCTAGCAGAGGTGATTTAAGGGAAAGGTCCAAAGGACATTCCTCAGCGCTACAAAGGACATAAGAACGACAACAACAACAACAACAGGACATGTAACCTTTGAAGACTTTGTTGCCTTTAGGTCTGTGAGATGTACCGAAATGTTTTAATGCTTCACGTTCTTTTTTTACTGGTGGCGTAAAATTAATCTTCAGCTCAGTTATGACACACACTTACGCTAACCCACACACACACACCCACTCAGTCTAGGGCTGTTGTTATAGCTTTAAAGGATATGAGTGTTGAATGTTTATGGTGCCTTGCAAGGCGTAGCAACTTGGGGGAATTATATCGACAATCATGGACATCTTGGCTTGGTGGCAACCTTTGTTGCCACAATATCTTTCCAATCTATATTTATATGACAACTGGGCTTTTTCACAAAAGACCAACCCCTCTGCTGCCGCCAGCGCATTTTGTACCGTCTTTAATTTCCCAATGGTCCCTTGGTGGCTCTCAACCCAATAAAGATTTAAGTCAAATAAATATTAGCGCATTTGTATAAGGTATTGTAATTTGGCCAAGGCGTAGGGAATACCTTTGGGAATTTCGCTGTGTATGTATGAAAATTGCGGTGATTTTGGTATACCACATGTGTGGGGGGCAGATGTGTGCATATGAGTGTTGCGGGTGTGTGTGAGTTTGTATTTAGGTGGATAGTACGATTATTGGATATGGAATGGATGGTGTGTTAATTGGCATTGGTTACACATATAATTCGTTAACCTTTATGCTCAACATGGAAATTCAACATGCGTTGGCCAACATAGGTGTGTGTGGGGGGGAATATTACCGTGTGAGTCATTGGCTAATAATCTCATTACTGAGATTTTAATTACTTTCAGCTAAGAAATATTAACCACCAAAGTAAAGAGAATTGCCCAGAGTTTTGAGAAAATGTCTGCGAAATCGAGTAATAAATGCGCATGGGAGCTATCTGGAATATAACAAGTAAAACCTCGATAAGTTCGGCCGGACCAAATGTTATGTATACTCCACCAAGGATCGCATTTAACCCTTTCTTTGAATGACTATTTCAAAAATATAAGGGGAGATTTATCCACAAATACGCATGAACTGTACTTGTCATGACTATGAGAAGCCATAACGAGGCGGCCTACTCACTGCTTCAAATTTCAGGGAAATCGGGTAATAAAGCTTTTATTGGCTTCAGACCCCTTATCGGCAAATCGGTATATATGACAGCCATATCTAAATATAGTCCGATCTGAACCAAATTTAGGTCGGGTATCAGGAGGCTAAAAATAACTCACTGTCTCAAATTTTAGCGAAATCGGTTAAAAAATAAAACTTTTATGGGCTTCAGACCCTTTATCGGCAGATCGGTCTATATGACAGCTATATCTTAATATAGTCCGATCTGAACCATATTTAGGTCGGGTATCAGGAGGATAAAAATAACTCACTGTCTCAAATTTTAGCGAAATCGAATGAAAAATAAAGCTTTTATGGGCTTTAGACCCTTTATCGGCAGATCGGTCTATATGGCAGCTATATCCAAATTTGGATCGATCTAATCCATATTTAGGTCAGATGTAGGGAGGCTTTAGATAACCCTCTGTATCAAATTTCACCGGAATCGGGTAATAAAAAAAAGCTTTTATCGGATTCAGACCACTTATCGGCAGATCGGTCTATATGGCAGCTATATCTTAATATAGTTGGATCAAAACCGTATTTAGGTCGAGTATCAGGAGACTAAAAATAACTCCCTGTTTCAAATTTCAGCGAAATCTGGTAATAAATAAAGCTTTAATGGGCTTCAGACCCTCTATCAGGAGATCGGTGTATATGGCAGCTATATCCAAATAAAGACCGATTTAATTCATATTTAGGTCAGATGTCGGGAGGCTTAAAATAACCCACTGTTGAAAATTTCAGTGAAATCGGATTATAAATGCGCCTTTTATGGAACCAAGACTTTAAATCGAGATATCGGTCCACATGGCAGCTATATCCAAATCTGGACCGATTTGGGCCAAGTTGTAGTACAATGTAGAAGAGCATAACACAACGCACTGTCTCAAATTTCAGCCACATCAGGCAATTAATGCGCCTTTTATGGCCCCAAAACCTTAAACCGGGAGATCGGTCTATAAGGTAGCTATATCCAAATCTGGACCGATCTGTGCCATATTGCAGAAGTATATCAAGGGTCTTAACTTAACTCTCTGTCCCTAATTTCGGCGACATCAGGCAATAAATGCGCCTTTTATGGCCCCAAAACCTTAAACCGGGAGATCGGTCTATATGGTAGCTATATCCAAATCTGGACCGATCTGGAACTTAACTCTCTGTCCCAAATTTCGGCGACATCAGGCAATAAATGCGCCTTTTATGGCCCATAACAATAAATCGAGAGATCGGTCAATATGGCCGATTCGCCTGTCCATCCGTATGTCCGTCCGTCCGTCTGTCCATCCGCCTGTCCATCCGTCCGCCTGTCCATCCGTCCGCCTGTCTGTCCGTCTGTCCGTCCGTCTGTCCGTCCGTCTGTCCGTCCGTCTGTCTGTCTGTCCGTCTATCTGTCCGTCTATCCGTACGTCAGTCTGTTGAAATCACGCTACGCTCTTTAAAAATGGAGATATTGAGCTGAAACTTTGCAAAGATTATTTTTTGTCCATAAGCAGGTTAAGTACGTAGATGGGCTATATCGGACTATATCTTGATATAGTCCCCATATAGACCGATTCGCCGATTTAGGGTCCTAGGCCCATAAAAGCCATATTTATTATCCTATTTTGCTGAAATTTGGGACAGTGAGTTGTATTACGCCCTTCGACAACCTTTTTTAATTTGGTCCAGATCGGTTCAGATTTGGATATAGCTGCCATATAGACCGAACCGCCTATTTAGGGTCTTGGGGCCATAAAAGCCACATTTATTATCCGATTTTTCTGAGGTTTGGTGCGGTGAGTTATGTTAGGCCCTGCGACGTCCCTCTTTAAGTTGGCCCAGATCGGTCCAGATTTGGATATAGGTGCCATTTAGACCGACCTTTCGATTTAAGGTCTTGGTCCCATAAAAGGCGCATTTATTATCCTGTCTCGCTGTTTTTCTTCAATTTGGCCCAGATCGGTCCACATTTGGATGTTGTTGCCATATAGACCGATTCGCCGATTTAGGGTCTTAGGCCCATAAAAGCCACATTTATTATCCGATTTTGCTGAAATTTGAGACATATAGTTGTGTTAGGGCCTTCGACATCCTTCGGTAAGTTGGCCCAGATCGGGCCAGATTTGGTTATATCTGCCATATAGGCCGATTTCACAATTTAAGGTCTTTAGCCCATAAATGCCACATTTATTATCCGATTTTGCTAAAACTTGGGACAGTGAGTTGTGTTAGGCCCTTCGACATTTTTCGTCAATTTAACTCAGATCGGTATAGATTTGAATATAGCTGCCATATAGACCGATCTCTTTAATTTGGCCAAGATCGGTATAGATTTGAATATAGCTGCCATATAGACCGATCTCTAGATTTAAGGTCTTGGATCCATAAAAGGCGCATTTATTGTCCGATGTCGATGAAGTTTGGGACAGTGAGTTTTGTTAGATCATTCAACATCATTCTTTAATTTGGCCCAGATCGGTTCAGATTTGCATATAGCTGCTATGTAGACCAATCTTTTGATTTAAATTCTTGGACCCATAAAAGGCACATTTATAATCCGATTTTGCTCAAATTTGACACAGTGACTAATGATAGGCTTTTCGACAGCTGTGACGTACATGGTTCATATGGGTCAATATTTCGATATGGCTACCAAAAAGCCAATATTTTGTTCTACAAAATTGAACAGTGACTTATTGGACCTCTCAATAACCGTGTCGTATTTTGTCCAAGTTGGACCATATTTCGATAAAGCTGCTACGGGGGCATAAATTATGCATTTTTCAGCGGATTTTGACGAAAAGTGGTTTACATATATACACGAGGTGGTGGGTATTCAAAGTTCGGCCCGGCCAAACTTAACGCCTTTTTACTTGTTTCTGAAGTTTTCGTTGGAATTGGAACATTCTGTGTCGTCGGGAGTCATGATATCCTAATTTCGAACCTAAAAAAAATAGAAATATTCCTTACTTATTTATAATCCCTTTTGTAAAAATTCTTCATATAACCATCTTGCCTTCGATGATAGACAAATGGCACATCATTTATCACTCCTCTACCACCTGCACTTTGAACTCAAATTTACAACTATTGGTCACTTTGCTATGGTGATTTTTGCAAAAGATCACAACTGTTGACAGTTTCATAATGGAAATAAAACACCTTCATGGGCTGGGCAGTGCTGATAAATCAAGCTAGCAATAACAACAAACAAAGGACTAATCGCTTACGCACTTTAGATGGTCTACCTACTCGTAGTGGCAATTCAAACACATTCTTCTCTCTTCTATAAAGCTATGAAATTAGCATTGTTTGCATTGTTACACAGATGGCAGGCCACTGTTGACAGGAGAACAAATGACCTCACGCATTTGCCAAAATCATTCCATGCTTAGTGCACACGCATACCGGCACTTAGTCACTCATTTTCTCGGTTCCATTAATCGTGTGTTGTTGTACTGCTTTGGTAGCATTAGCAGTGACATGAATGCTTGGCCCTCCTTCTCATCCTCTCCTCCAACCATACAATTCCCTACCACTTTTTTCAATTATATTCCAAACAATGTAACTCACTGTTGACATGTAATAAGCTGTAAACAACAGCCCAGCAAGAATATGTCAGCAGAGCCAACTTAAATGGCATGGACCTGGCGCAAGTTACAGGCACTCTACAAGAAGTGTAGGAAAAGGCATCATAAATATTTGGCTTGGCATTTAGTGGCTCAAGCAGAAAAAAGGCATCTTGTAGAGGCTGTTGAAAATTGGAAGGTATTAACGATGATAAGGTTGTAAGGAGAGAAAAAGGCCTTTAGAATTTATGGAAATCTTGGCGAGCCATTCTTATAAAACGGATCTTGTCTTGGTGAAAGAAGGCCTCTTTCACCAAGACAAGATCCAGTGAAAGATGTCACCGGATCTTGTCAGTCGGAGGGTATTTGTGCAAGAGCCGGTACCGCCCGGCCTCTCACTGAGACTCTCCGCTCGATACCGCTGATTGTCCGCAATTGCCGTTGCAGCTACTCCGTATGCAGCATTCCCCCATCCGCAACCTGTGGACGCGCTCGCAGCTAAACTTCTCACATGGATCTAACCTCAATGTTACGGCCTGTGTGGTGCTCACAGCTATCCCGTGCCGGCATTGCTGATGTAAGTCGTTGGGGATTGCAAATAGGCAATATCGGATATCAGATTTGGATATAGCTCCACATTAGATCTTGAGTCCCAGCAAGCCGCAGATGTTATTCGAGTTGGATGGAACTTTTCAAGTGGTGCTATTGTAGGATTTACTTCACCACTGTCATGTACGGTTCAAATTGGTCTATAACCTGATACAGCTCTTATGTAAACCGATCTCTTGATTTGAGGTTTTGAGCCCCAGGAAGCCATCGTTACTCAGAGGTTAACATGTTCGCCTTTGACGCCGAACGCCTGAGTCCAAACCCCTGCGTCAACATCAGAAACATTTTAAGCGGTGATTATCCCCCTACAAATGCTGGCAACATTTGTGAGGTATCCTGCCATGTTAAAATTTCTCTACTAAGTGATGTCGCTACGGGGCACGCCGTTCGAATTCGGTATAAAGAAAGAGGCCCATTATCATTCAGCTTCAAACTTTAATCGGACTGCACTCTCATCGATATGAGAAAAATTATCCCCTGTTCCTTAGTGGAATGCTGATGGAAAATTAAGTAGCAAGCCGCAATTGTTATCCGATTTGGGTGCAATTTACCATGTGGTACGTATGGCCAAATAGGTTTATAGCCTGTTGTAGCGTCCTTAAGGTAGTGAGATCAAGATTGGTGTAAAGATGCAAAGAAATTCTTCGAACAATGGAAAAGGCTGTCAGGCTCTGCTCTAATGGCCATCAAGTTATGGCGGGTAAAGAAAGTGCAGATGAGCTGACCAGGGATGGTCTGCTGATCTACACATATCTTGCTATGGAATCAGTGAGACCTCCACTGTTCGAGCTTCTTGGATGGGTGGACGCCTTCTTGGATTACTGAGCGAATAAGGCGTTGGTTGGTGCTGTATCCTATAGGGTGTCAAAGGCCTTGTGGCCGAGTATTTTGCGAAACATGAGTTAGAGTTAGATTAGAGTTAGTTTTGGGCTAGGTTAGGGTTAGGATAGGGTTAGGTTAGGGTTAGGATAGGGTTAGGTTAGGGTTAGGTAAGGCTTAGGTTATGTTAGGATTAGGGTTGGGTTAGGTTAGGTAAGGGGTTAGGGTTAGTGTTAGGTTAGGGTTAGGTTAGGGTTAGGTTAGGGTTAGGTTAGGGTTAGGTTAGGGTTAGGTTAGGGTTAGGTTAGGGTTAGGTTAGGGTTAGGGTTAGGTTAGGGTTAGGTTAGGGTTAGGGTTAGGTTAGGGTTAGGTTAGGGTTAGGTTAGGGTTAGGTAAGGCTTAGGTTAGGTTAGGTTAGGGTTAGGTTAGGTTAGGGTTAGGTTAGGGTTAGGTTAGGGTTAGGTTAGGTTAGGGTTAGGTTAGGGTTAGGTTAGGGTTAGGGTTATGCTAGGGTTAGGTTAGGGTTATGCTAGGGTTAGGTTAGGGTTAGGTTAGGGTTAGGTTAGGGTTAGGTTAGGGTTAGGTAAGGCTTAGGTTAGGGTTAGGTTAGGGTTAGGTTAGGTTTGGTTTGGGTTAGGGTTAGGTTAGGGTTATGTAAGGCTTAGGTTAGGGTTAGGTTAGGTTAGGGTTAGGTTAGGTTAGGGTTGGGTTAGGTTAGGGTTAGGTTAGAGTTAGATTAGGGTTAGGTTAGGGTTAGGTTAGGGTTAGGTTAGGGTTAGGTTAGGGTTAGGTTAGGGTTAGGTTAGGGTTAGGTTAGGGTTAGGTTAGGGTTAGGTTAGGGTTAGGTTAGGGTTAGGTTAGGGTTAGGTTAGGGTTAGGTTAGGGTTAGGTTAGGTTAGGGTTAGGTTAGGGTTAGGTTAGGATAAGGTAAGGCTTAGGTTAGGGTTAGGTTAGGGTTAGGTTAGGGTTAGGTAAGGGTTAGGTTAGGGTTAGGTTAGGGTTGGGGTTAGCTTAGGGTTAGCTTAGTGTCAGGTTGAAAAAAAAGTGCGGATATTGATCCGCACCATTCCAATATGGCCTTAAACCCAAGCCAGTAATCGGCTTGTTGGGCGCGCTAAAAACTAAAAAGTAACCTTTGATAAAATTACTATATCACTATTCCTTATAGAACCGATTGGAACTACTATACACCTGGTAACAGAAGTTATATAGATTTCCATACGTCTCAGTCATTGTGTCCGTCATGACAGGTCACTGACTAATCGGAAAACATGCTGACAGACTGAAGGTTGCCAGCAACGACTTTTGCAGAAGCTGTAAGGACATCGAAGAAAAGAGACTATAGAACACCTTCTGTGTGTGTGTCCCGCACTAGCAGTCAGAAGGAGTTCCATTTTCGTTTCTCATTTCTTTAATCACCTGTCTGATTTAGCGAATGTGAACATTCGCAAGTTATTGGGCTTTTTAAAGCGATCTGGATTGTTGAACGGTAGGAACTATCAGACATCTTCATTCTTCTTTCTGTGGTATCACAATGGACGAAAAAGTCGAAGTGAGTCTGATGGCAGACTGCCACGTAAACCCAACCTAAACTCAAATCGATAAAGAAAGTTTTAAGTCAGGAATTCTGTGCTTTTTAAAAAATCCTTAATTGTTTTCCGTACTACTCCCCTAAGTTGGTTCATGTCTACTATTGTGTCCCCAACTAAGTAACGGTGTCGGGCAATGACACCAGAAATGCTCCAACGTCTCATCACCTTCCTCGCATGCCGTCGCGATTTCGCTGCTCACATCCTTGATGGAGACCGTCGCCTTTGTAAGCTGTGATATATCCATATTTCTCACAAGGTCGAGCTTTGCGTCCCAGGGAGTGTGAATACTTCCAATGAGCCTTTTGACGGTATCAATACATTCCGCTAACACAAATCGTAGCGTTAAGATGTCCCCTCTATACTCCCAGCTCATAATTCTTAGGGGTGGACCCCGTTCAGAGTTCAAAACATGTTCAATAATCCGTTCGTTTACCAAATGGCTATGATGGTGGAATCTTACCGAATGCACAGCCGTTATCTACGACTGCATAAGTCATCTCTTCCTTGCCATTTCATAGTAAGAGGGCGGCTCCTTAACTTTCTCTGCGACCATCTTCCCCTTCCGTGATGGTTGTGGCATCCGTGCGCGCTTCTTTCGTTGATGTTCCGACTTTGTTTCCCTCCGCAGAGCACTTTCTAAAGTCTCCATAGCATGGGGGCCTGGCTTGGTCTTCCCAAAGTACTTGAAAGCGGGGAGCTTTCTTTCTTCTTGGCAGTGTAATGCGCTCGGGAGATCTGATTGTCTTTCCATCTTCCATAATTGTACCTGGAATGTTAGTTCTAACCCTTCCAGGATGCTGTGCTACACTCCTCTGTCACCTTCGTCGGGCACCGGATCGATTCCCGGTCTGCTTGTGAGCAAAGCCATCGCTCACTTCTGCCGTCATCCCGCTATCCTCATCTTTCGATTCGACTGCGATGACAGTTTCGTTGACACTGTCGCTGTCTGAATCGGAAACTCCATCTGTACTCTAAGGCTGGGGACGAACTTTGCATTCCTCTGGTTTATCCATCTCTTGTTAGTCTGACGACTCATTTGTTAGTCTGACCACTGGTTGTGCGCTTGAAGCATTACTCTTGACTACAGGTTCCAAGGCATCAACATCTATGGTAGGGGAGCACAACATGCTACGGTCTGATGCCACCACCTCAGCTGTTGGGTTTTTGGAGCCCATTTTGAGCCTACTCCTGAAAGGCTGTAATATTTTTCGTAATAGGTACCTATTGTAATTTTGCGCATAGTGTTCTATCATGACTTCCAGTAACCATGCAAAGTACGATCCCCAGATTTGAGATCTTGAGCCCCTGCTAGCCACAAAATTTATCCGATTTGGGTGAAATTTTACACGTAATATTGTGTTATGACTTCCAACATGCGTGATAACTATGATCCGAAGCGGTGTATAACGTGATATGGGTCCCATATAAACCGATATCTTCACTAGTCTTCTACAGTCTCAAGATGCTTAAATTTTTAGCTGATTTGCAAAGATTTTGTGCCCAGGGTACACAAGTGGCCTTTGAACTAAGTTTAGGTTTACAATTTTTGGTGGTATCCATGGTGGTGGGTTGCCAACATTCGACCTGGCTGAACAAATCACATTTTTGGTTGTTTTGATCATAAGCTGGTCTATATCGGACTATACTTTAAAGTAGACCCCACATTAACCCACCAGCCGATTTAAGATCCAAGGCCTGTTAAAGTCACATTTAGCATCCGATTTCACTGAAATTTGTCATATCAATTTGTGTTAGGCCCATCGACATACCTACTCAGCACGGCTCAGTTGAGACCATATGGGGATATAGCCGCCATATATTCCGATCTCTGATTTAAGGTCAGGGAGGCCGCCATAGCGTAGAGGTTAGCATGTCCGCCTATGACGCTGAACGTCTGGGTTCGAATCCTGGCGAGCCCATCAAAAAAAAAAATGTCAGCGGTGGTTTTCCCCTCCTAATGCTGGTAACATTTGTGAGGTACTATGCCATGTAAAACTTCTCTCCAAAGGGGTGTCGCGCTGCGGCACGCCGGTCGGACTCGGCTATAAAAAGGAGGCCCCTTATCATTGAGCTTTATCTTGAATCGAACTGCACTCATTGATATGTGAGAAGTTTGCCCCTGTTCCTTAGTGGAATGTTCTGGGGAAATTATTTGCATTTGATTTAAGTCTCTGGGCCCATGGGGTTAGCTATTAAAAAGAGGGTGCAGATATAAATCCATGCCACTGTGGACATAAAACTTAACCAGCCATCGATTCCTTTCACGATCTGGATCCCCCCATAGGATTTTCGCCGTCCTATCAAATGTTTCTCTGTTCCACTGTGTTGCATGCGCATTTGTCCCCCACTCTCGGACTTCGTCGACCCGAAAGGCTTTGGGTTAACCAAGTTTATTGACGGCAATCCTCTGGCCTTCACCGCCAAATCATCTGTCCTTTCATTCCCCCTTACTCCCTAATGGCCCGGCACCCAAACGATGCGGATTTTGCCATCCCTAGAGAAGGCGTTATTCTCCTTCTTATACTGCAAGACGGTTTGCGACCTTACCGTCCTGGTTTTAATTGCTCTTATGGCAAATTTACTGTTGGTAAAGATGTTCACACTCGACGTCCTTGCGTTAATACCACACCACTTCACGCATTGCATAATCGCCCGTATCTCCGTCTACAGGTCAGGCAGCCTAAAACAGATCTCATTCCCAAGATTCTCAATGTTGACCCCCAGGCCTACTCTGTGCTACAGCTTTGATTCATCCGTGTAACATGATCTTCCACGTGGCAATACTAGAGTTCCGTCAATCCAAGACTGTGCCAATGGCTGCAGTGCCTCGTACTCGACTTCAAGGTTCATCTCAGATATCCGATCGGAAACCTCTTCCCTTTATTCCAGGTTCCCAATCATCGCCTCGATTATACGGCGATGCTATGGGCTGCTCCCATCTTGAATCCATTCTCCTATCGCCTTAAGTTTCATATCCGCAGTGGCTGCCTCACTCATAATCTGCATGTTAATGGGTCGGATATCCAGTGCCCTAGTGGGCGTGGTCCTCTTCGCTCCCCCTATGCCAAGACAACATGTTCTCTGAACCTGTTGTATGGTCCTTATGTTGCACTTTTTCTCCATAGCAGTCCACCAAACTAATGAGGCGTAGGTCAGTATTGGTCTAATCACACTCCCGCCAGTGGACTACCCTCAAATTCAGACCCCATTTCGAGCCTACGGCCCATCTACATAGTGCCCAACATCTGTGGGCCTTCTCAGTATGCTCCTGAATGTGACACTTCCAATTACAGTTTCCTGTCCAAGATCACACCTAAGTATTTGACCTTGTCCTGGGATCATAAGAGAAGCGTTTTTTTGCCCGATTTCGTTGAATTTCATCACAGTGAGCTGTGTTAGATCCTTCAACATTTGTACCCAATGTGGTTCGGTTGGGTTTATATTTGGATACAGTTGCCGTATATACCGATTTTCTTAAAAGTAGGATCGATTAACTGATTGCGCTGAAACTTTGTACAATGAGTTGCGTTATGCCTCTGGCCATCGGTACCGAGTATGGTATAGATCGGATTATATTTGGATATAGTTGCCATATATACCGATCTGCTGATTTAAGATCTTGGATCCATAAAGAGAGCATTAACTATCCAATTCCGATGAAATTTGGCACAGCCAGCTATATTTGACCCTCCGAGATACGTTCCCGATTTTGCTAAGTTCGGTGTATTGGGTTGCCCAAAAAGTAATTGCGGATTTTTTAGAAGAAAGTAAAAACCTAGAATGAACTTTAATCAAATATACTTTTTATACCCACCACCGAAGGATGGGGGTATATTCATTTTGTCATTCCGTTTGCAACACATCGAAATATCCATTTCCGACCCCATAAAGTATATATATTCTTGATCAGCGTAAAAATCTAAGACGATCTAGCCATGTCCGTCCGTCTGTCCGTCTGTCTGTTGAAATCACGCTACAGTCTTTAAAAATAGAGATATTGAGCTGAAATTTTGCACAGATTTTTTTTTTTTTGTCCATAAGCAGGTTAAGTTCGAAGATGGGCTATATCGGACTATATCTTGATATAGCCCCCATATAGACCGATCCGCCGATTTAGGGTCTTAGGCCCATAAAAGCCTCATTCATTATCCGATTTTGCTGAAATTTGGGACAGTGAGATGTGTTAGGCCCTTTGACATATTTCTTCAATTTGGTCCAGATCGGTTCAAATTTGGATATAGCTGCCATATATACCGATTTCTTGATTTATGCTTTTGGGCCCATAAAATGCTCATTTATTGCCCGATGTCCCCGAAATTTGGAACAGTGAGTTAAGTTAAGCCCCTTGACATACTTCTGCAATATCGCACAGATCGGTCCAGATTTGGATATAGCTGCCATATAGACCGATATCTAGGTTTTAGGTTTTGGGGCCATAAAAGACGCATTTATTGTCCGATGTCGCTGAAATTTGAGACAGTGAGTTTGGTTAGGCTCTTCGACGTCCTTCTTCAATTTTGCCCAGATCGGTCCAGATTTGAATATAGCTGCCATATAGACCGATCTCTGGATTTAAGGTTTAGGGCCCATAAAAGAGGCATTTATTGTCCGATTTCGCCGAAATTTGGGACAGTGCTTGGTGTTTGGCTCTTCGACATGTTTATGCAACTTGGCCCAAATCGGTCCAGATTTGGATATAGCTGCCATATAAACCGATATCTCGATTTAAAGTCTTGGCGCCATAAAAGGGGCATTTATAATCCGATTTCACTGAAATTTGACACAGCGATTTATGTTCGGCTTTTCGACATCCGTGTCGTATATAGTTCAGAATGGTATGAGGTATATGAGTATAAGGTATGAAATTTTCACCGAATTTTGATGAAAGGTGGTTTACATATATACCCGAGGTGGTGGGTATCCAAAGTTCGGCCCGGCCGAATTTAACGCCTTTTTATTTGTTTTACACTTTTTTTCTAAAGCAAGCTAAAAGTAACAGCTGATAACGGACAGAAGAAAGAATGCAATTACAGAGTCACAAGCTGTGAAAAAATTTGTCAACGCCGACTATATGAAAAATCCGCAATTACTTTTTGGGCAACCAATATATTTGGATACAGCAGCCATATCTTCCATGGTCTTCCGATGAAAGAAATAATTACTCGAAATCTTTGTAATTGTTGAAACCATGATTTATTTTGGACCTCTCGACCTCCGTGCCGAATTTGGCCCAGATTGGATCATATCACGATATAGCTGATATGGGTTCATAAAAGTTGTATTTCTCACCGAACTTGGACGAATTGAGTTTAATGTATATATCCTAGGAGGTGGATATCCAAAATTTGGCCTGGCCAAACTTAATGCCTTTTTACTTGGGCAACCTACCCGAACTGGGCAACCTGCCCAGTGATACCTCTTATTAATGTATATCTCCTATAGCTTGTATGTTTCCTCTCAATCACGTGATTTGGTTTTAATTCACATTGCTCACGCTTCATGTGCCTATCACGTCTATCACATGCTCACCACCAACACTCTTGAATGTCATTTCGTAGTCCATGCACGTGTGCATGGGAAATTAAAACAATGACATTTAGTGTCTTATGAGGGTAACCCAAAATATTTAGGAGTATGTTTCCCTAGAAATATTACAGGCATGAATTTTGACAAGGTAACACGTCTGGAAAACATTTGTAGGGTATTTAAAAACTGCACATACGCCCACATATATGCCTATATCCTAGAATAAAACATTAAAGGAAATAAATATAACTAGCACATGGAAATGTGTTCAAATAAACATAGCTCAACATAAAAACACACACACACACGCCTATATTATTTATAAATAATTGCAATATATATATAACCCACACACACACACAAAGATACACTTACATTATTAAATGCCTTGAAATTAGCAGCCAACAACACGCACCAGTTTCGGGCGCCAGCAAAACACCCGCAGAGCACTTTTCAAAAGTTCCACGTGCCTGTCCATAGCACACACATATTGAAGAGATTGCTCCCTTTAGCGGACAGGTGAGTTCGTACCTGCTGTGAATAGAAAATGTCGACCATATTGTGTTTCATTGTTGGTGGACCATTGTAAGAGACGGGCGTACTTAAAGATGTTTTTCGTTTTTTGAGGTTTCATTGCGCCACCAAAACCAACATTTGTTTGGTTTTATGGCCTTTATGAAGAATGTCACATGGACTACAATGTGAATGTGTGTGTTATGTCAGAAGTTTAAACCCGTAGATTCAGTGCTTTAAACAAATATTGCGCATTGTAGGTGTTGCTTAAATCCTTCGATAAAGAATAGGGGTAAGAAATTCAGGTGACCACAATTTTTGTGTACAAATATTTTGTTATACCCACCAACGATGGATGGGCGTAAATTCATTTTGTCATTCCGTTTGCAGCACATCGATCAGCGTAAAAATCTAAGTCAAGTCAATCGAAATCAAAGGCCACCCGTCTGCTGAAATCACGCCACAGTCTTTAACAAGTAAGAGCGTGCTAAGTTCGGCCCGGCCAAATCTTATATACCCTCCACCATGGTCGCCTCTGTCGAGTTCTTTGCGCAGTATCTGCTTTTAGGCAAATGAATAAGGAGGGAGGAGCAACTATATCAAGAAGCGAAATCGGAAGATCGGTTCATATGGTAGCTGTATCAAGCTATAGATCAATTCTGACCATATTGCACACGTGTGTTGAAGGCCATGGGAGGAGCCGTTGTATAAAATTTGTGCCAAATCGGATGAGAATTGCGCCCTCTAGAGGCTTAAGAAGTCAAGACCCAAGATCGGTTTATATGGCAGCTATATCAGGTTATGGACCGATTAGGACCATACTTAGCACAGTTGTTAGAATTGATATCAAAACACTACGTGCACAATTTCAATCCAATTGGAAAAGAATTGCGCCCTCTAGAGGCTCAAGAAGTCAAGACCCAAGATCCGTTTATATGGCAGCTATATCAGGTTATAGACCGATTTAAATCATACTTAATACAGTTATTGAAAGTGATGTCGAAACACTATGTGCGAAATTTCATTCCAATCGGATGAGAATTGCGCCCTCTAGAGGTTCAAAAAGTCAAGTCCCAAGATCGGTTTATATGGCAGCTATATCAAAACATGGACCGATTTGGCCCATTGACAATCCAAACTGACCTACACTTTTAAGAAGTATTTGTGCAAAATTTCAAGCGGCTAGCTCTACTCCTTCAAAAGTTAGCGTGCTTTCGACAAAGGGACGGACGGACAGACGGGCGGACATGGCTAGTTCGACTTAAAATGTCACGACGATCAAGATTATATATACTTTATGGGGTCTTAGACGCATATTTCGAGTTGTTACAAACAGAATGACGAAATAAGTGTACCCCCATCTTATGGTGCAGGGTACAAAAACAGAGATATTGAGCTGAAACTTTGCACAGATTCTTTTTTTTTGTCCATAAGCAGGTTAAGCTCGAAGATGGGCTATATCGGACTGTATGTTGATATAGCCCCCATATAGACCGATACGCCAATTTAGGGTGTTAGGTCCAAAAAAAAACACATTTATTATCCGATTTTGCCAAAAATTTGGGACAGTGAGTTAAGTTAGGCCCCTTGACATACTTCTGCAATATGGCACAGATCGGTCCAGATTTGGATATAGCTGCCATATAGACCGATCCCTCGATTTAAGGTTTTGAGATGCATTTGTTGTCCGATGTCGCCGAAATTTAGGACAGTGAGTTAAGTTAAGCCCCTCGACATACTTCTGCAATATGGCACAGATCGGTCCAGATTTTGATATAGCTGCCATATAGACCGGTCTCTCGATTTAAGGTTTTGAGCCGCATTTGTTGTCCGATGTCACCGAAATTTGGGACAGTGAGTTGTGCTAGGACTTTCTACGTTCTTTTTCAATTTGGCCAAGATCGGTCCAGATTTGGATATAGCTGCCACATAGACCGATCTCTATGTTGTCCGATTTTGCCAAAATTTGGTACAGTGAGTTGTGTAAGGGATTTCGAGATCTTTCTTCTATTTGGCCCAGATCGGTCTATATTTGGATATTGCTGCCATATAGACCGATTTCTCGATTTAAGGTTTTGGCCCCATAAAAGGCGCATTTATTGTCCGATGTCGCCGAAATTTGGGACAGAGAATTATGTTAAGCCCTCTGACATAGTTCTGCAGTATGACACAGATCGGTCCAGATTTGGATAAAGCTGCAATAAAGACCGATCTCTCGGTTTAAGGTTTTGGACAAATGAAAACCACATTTATTACCCGATTTTGCTGAAATTTGATACAGTGAGTTGTGTTAGGCTAGTCAATATCTTTCTTCAATTTGGCTCAGATCGGTCTAGATTTGGATATAGCTGCCGTATAGATCGGTCTCTCGATTTACGGTCTTGGGTCCATAGAAAGCACATATATTGTCCAATTTTGCCAAAATTCAGGACAGTGAGTTGTATTAGGTCAGTAAACACACTTCTTTAATTTTTCCCAGAACGGTTCAGATTTGGATATAGCTGCCATATAGACCGATCCGCCGATTTAGGGTCTTAGGCCCATAAAATTTATATTTATTATCCGATTTTGCTGAAATTTGAAACAGTGAGTTAAGTTAGGCCCCTCGAAATCTTTCTTCAATTTGGCCCAGATCGGTCGAGATTTAGATATAGCTGCCATATAGACCGATCTTGCATCTTGACTTCTTGAGCCTCTAGAGGAGGCAATGCTTACCCGATTGGAATGACATTTTGCACGACGTGTTTCGGTATGATATCCAATAACTGTGCCAAGTATGGTTCACATCGGTCCATAACCTGATATAGCTGCCATATAAACGGATCTTGGGTCTTGAGTGTTTGAGCCTATAGAGGACGCAATTCTTATCCGATTTGACTGAAATTGTGCATGAGGTGTTTTGTTACCAATTCCAATAACTGTGCTAAGTGTGGTTCAAATCGGTTCATAACCTGAACCTGCTATGTAAACGGATCTTGGGTCTTGACTTCTTGAGCCTCTAGAGGGCGCAATTCTTATCCGATTGGAATGAAAGTTTGCCTGACGTATTTTATTCTTACTTTCAACAACTGTGCCAAATAAAGTTCAAATCGGTTCATCACCTGATATAGCTGCCATATAAACCGATCTGGGATCTTGACTTTTTGAGCCTCTAGAGGGCGCAATTCTTATCTGATTTGGTTGAAATTTTGCATGACGTATTTTATTATGACGTTCAACAACTGTGCCAAATAAAGTTCAAATCGGTTCATCACTTGATATAGCTGCCATATAAACCGATCTGGGATCTTGACTTCCTGAGCCTCTAGAGGGCGCAATTCGTATCCGATTTGACTGAAATTGTACATGAGGTGTTTTGTTATCATTTCCAATAACTGTGCAAAGTGTGGTTCATATCGGTTTATAACCTGATATAACTGCCATATAAACGGATCTTGGGTCTTGACTTCTTGAGCCTCTAGAGTGCGCAATTCTTATCCGATTGGAATGAAATTTTGCTTGAGGTATTTTGTTTTAACATTCAACAACTGTCCTAAGAATAGTTCAAATCGGTCCACAACCTGATATTAAGCGATAGGGGATCTGGACTTCTTGAGCCTCTAAAGGGCGCAAGTATTATCCGATCTGGCTGAAATTTTGTACAGCGGCTTCTCTCATGACCATTAACATACGTGTTTATTATGATCTGAATCGGTATGTAGCCCGATACAGCTCCCATATAAATCGATCTCTCTATTTTACTTCTTGAGCCCACAAAGGGCGCAATTCTTATTCGAATTGGCTGACATTTTACACAGGTCTCCAACATAAAATTTAATTGTGGTCCAAACCGGACCATATCTTGATATCGCTCTAATAGCAGGGCAAATCTTTTGTTGTATCCTTTGTTTGCCTAAAAAGAGATACCGTGGCAAGAGCGCGACAAATGGGATCCAAGGTGGAGGAATTATAAGATTCGGCCCAGCCGAACTTATCACGCTTTTACTTGTTTTCCCTTCTGGTGGTTGATGCTGCATGGATGTCTCGAAGATAGAGGACAGAATAGAACTGGGCGTCTACACTGGGAATCCTGGGACTAAGGTCTGTTTTCGGCTGCCTTATTGTAACATGGTGATTCAGGCGGAAATCCGGAGAAACACTCAATGCATGGGATAGTAAGTGACAATGCGAGGACGTTGAGGGTGATCATTAGTGTGGGTAGTAGGTTTGCCATTGGGGCATTATCAACCGGAACATTACAGTCCTGCAGCGGACTTGGAACATAAGAAGGAGAGTAAAATCTTTCCAGAAAATGGCACTCCCGGTTCATATAAAACGATCTCCCGATTGAAAATTCTGCCGTTGCAGTTTTTATCAGATTAAACTCAGCTTTTTCCTGATGACTTCATTTATCATTTGCAATATCAATGCCAAGTATGGTCCACTTCAGTTTACAACTTGATATGAAGTCAGCCTTAGCTTTGCGGAGGTGATGGATTATTGTTCTGTGCCAAAACTTCAGCTGTGATTGTGCTTCATCAAAATACAAAGTTTTTTGACTACAGCTGACCTCCAATACTGCCAAGGTCTTTGAAAGCAAGACAGCTTAAATGACATAACTTTGGCCAATTATAAGTTTCTTTAGCAAAACAATAAAAAATGTGCTCCCATGTCTCCTAGATAAATAGTGTGCCAAGTATTTGGAAACCATGTCATATATCAGTCTCACAGCATATATTTACAATTTGTGATATTTGCAACAAACAACCATTTATAAGGATAAGTGTCCCACAAAAAGCACAGCCACATATGCGCGCATATGGCCACTCACACCCACACCCACACACACACACTCTTACTCTCTCTCTCTCTCTCTTTCTCTCACCCACAATTAGTTGTAACTGATAACTGTTGACTTCTGCAAATGGACCACTATTTTTCACATGTCATATCTGATGATTATCTACCCAGGAGACTCATTTCTGTGTGGCAACTTTGCGACATTTTCATTAATGATGCAACCAAGTAAGGGCCGTTACAGCCTTACATTAATAGGCAAACGTTGCAAATGTATGGCGAGTTATTAAAGCAACATTTACAGACAACATTTGTGATATGAGATGAAATTACTTTTCACAATGCCACACAATTCCCCGCCATCATTTTCTAGGCAACAAAAACGAAACGAAAACCAAAAATACATACCGACAGCAAAGAAGAATATATTAAAACAAATTACAAGACTGTTCATTCGCATGCATGTGAAATGTGGTTTTAACCAGAAAACGAATTCATTGTCTTCATAGATGTGCAATGGGACTGCGTGTATCACAAACTCATTAACAAAAAAAAAAAAATGTAACGAATAATCAAGGATAATAGCGTCGTTGTGCTCATCGTCAAGTACAATAGCTATTCCCCGAACGCTTTGTAAACGAAATGACAAAGAACCGGGGATATGAAGCTTGACAGGAACATAAATCCCAGTGTCACAATTCTTTCATGGAGTTTTTCAAAAAAAAAAACAAAAAAGGAAAAAGTTTCCACAAAATCCTGATCCTGTTGGCGCAAAGGGATTTTTCGGCACAACTTTGGCTAATTTTCTAAATGCCAAAACCATTCAGAGGGCAGGGATAAGCCGAAGAAATTCAATAGACAGGGAATGAATTGGAGACATGTGTTTTTCGCAAAGTATGGAAATGTTAATTATGATATAGATGCGGAAAAGACATGTTTTAATTAGACAAAGTTGTGTGAGAGTTGAAGGAAAATGAAACAGAGACCAACTAAGTTGTCCTGGCAACCATTTAGGACATCAATTTTGAGATTTGCTGGGGCATTGGCTGAGAAAATGTTTGTGGTGTATGTTCTTACAAACAAAATGAAGATCTTCTCTTTGCCTATAAAACACATATGGTGAATTTGCACAAGCTTAGACAATATTGACGACAGTGTCGACAGGATTACGACAGTAATAGTGGGGTCTTTCCGAGATAATTGTCCTCTTCGAGAAAGGAAATCGACCCATTAAAAACCCTAAAAGACCGGGAAGATTCGCTACATTGGGAAGAAGCCACCAGAGCAGCAGATTATTGAAATGTTTATTCCACAAGGCTAGAGGAACACAATAAGACGATCAGAGCAAAAAAATTTTCCTTCTCTAAGCTTGAGCAAGCGCCAAGATGAAACATGTATAGGACATGGGAGTAAGAGCAGAGACAACTGCAGATATGCAAATGTTTCTGAAGAAATGTCATTTTCCACGGGATACGAATTTTGGGTACAATGAGGTTCATCGAGAGCTGATCGCTCCGAATTTATGGTTATGGAAGCCTTGAGGAGCTTTCAACCATTTAAGTCACTTGGATCTGATGGAACATTTCCGAAGTTACTACAGAAGTAAGATACCGTAGTGCAGAGGTTAGAATGTCCGCCTATGATGCTGAAAGCCTGGATACGATTTCCGGCGAGAACATAAGAAAAAATTTCAACAGTCGATATCCCCACCTAATCCTGGCGACATTTGCGAGGTACTTTGCCATGTAAAAACTTCTTCCCAACCAGGTGTCGCACTGCGGCACGCCTTTTGGGCTCAGCAATGAAAGGAGGACTCTTATCATTGAGTTTAAACTTTATCCTTTATATTACAGAATTCCTAGGACGGAATAGGGAACAGAGAGGAATTTTTAAGATGCTGCAATATGTTCGGAAAATCTAATTGATGAGGTTCACCAATGGTGGGTCTCCGTGGAGCATTCCATCTCAGACCATAGTTACATTAGGTTTAGAATAGCACAGCCAGCGCCTAATCCGATAAGCTTCGGTAACTGGCCAAAATTCGAAAGACCACTCAGAAGAAGACTTGGGCAAAGTTATTTAGATTGTCCAAGCATAGAAGACATTTCCGACAAAGTCCATAGGATACAGACTACACTAGTGGAGTCTTTCGACGATAGTTACTATCTTCGAGAAAGGAAATCAGCCCTAGAAAAACCCCGGATGACAGGAGAGATTCGCAACATTGTTAAAGAGTTCCGCAGATTTTTTAACAGAGCACATTGTTACCAGTAAAAAGGCGTTAAGTTCGGCAGGGCCGAACTTTGGATACCCACCACCTCGGGTATATATGTAAACCACCTTTCATCAAAATCCGGTGAAAATTGCATACCTTAAGTTCCATAGCAGTTATATCGAAATATGTTCCGATTTGGACCAAATATTAATAAGAACAGTAGCTATATCTAATCAAAAACCGATCTGAATCATATACGACATGGATGTCGAAAAGCCTAACATACGTCAATGTGTCAAATTTCAGTGAAATCGGATGTTAAATGCGCCTATTGTGGGGCCATGACTTTTAATCGAGATATCGGTCTACATGGCAGCTATATTCAAATCTGGACCGATCTAGGCCAAATTGAAGGAGGATGTCGAAGAGCCTAACTAAACTTATTGTCTCAAATTTCAGCGACATCGGACAATAAATGCGCCTTTTATGGCCCCAAAACCTAAAACCGAGAGATCGGTCTATATGGCAGCCATATCCCAATCTGGACCGATCTGTGCCATATTGCAGAATTATGTCAAGGGGCTTAAAGTTTCGAAATCGAACAATAAATGCCCCTTTTATGGGCCCAAAACCTTAAATAGAGAGATCGGTTAATATGGCAGCTATATCTAAATCTGAACCGATCTCGGCCAAATTGACGAAGGACGTCGAAGAGCCCAACGCAACTGACTGTCTCAAATTTAAGCATAATCGGACAATAAATGCGCCTATTATGGCACCAAAACCTAAAACCGAAAGATCGGTCTATATGGCAGCTATATCCAAATCTGGACCGATCTGTGCCAAATTAACGAAAAATGTCAAATGGCCTAACACAACTCACTGTCCCAAATTTCGAAAAAATCGGACAATAAATGCGCCTATTATGGCCCCAAAACCTAAAACCGAGAGATCGGTCTATATGGCAGCTATATCCAAATCTGGACCGATCTGAGCCAAATTAACGAAAGATGTCAAAGGGCCTAACACAACCCACTGTCCCAAATTTCAGCAAGATCGGATAATAAATGTAGCTTTTATGGGCCTAAGACCCTAAATCGGCGGATCGGTTTATATGGCAGCTATATCTAAATCTAAACCGATCTGGGCCAAATTAACAAAAGACGTCAAAGGGCCTAACACAACCCACTGTCCCAAATTTCAGCAAGATCGGATAATAAATGTAGCTTTTATGGGCC